>NW_020356247.1:0-96482 GCF_002211085.1 Panicum hallii | reverse complement strand
AAGACAAAGTGTATTAATTTGAATGGTGCTCTAAAGTTTAAAATAAAACTTTATTCTTTGAAATTTGGAACTTGAACCCTAAAGCAATCTTGTAGGATTTAAAATTCTCTACAACTTTCATGTTGAGCACTTTTCTATTTGACCTTTGTAGCAGTAGGAAAATTTTAGATTACAGTGGGGTCCCTGAACTCTTTGGAATTTACGAATTAGTCCTCCTGACACCCCCTGCTTCGTCTTCCTCTGGCAAGCGCCGCTTCCCTCTCTGCGCCGCTCCTGCCACCGCCGCTCGCCGTCGATCCCGCGCCCCGAGCGCCACCTCCAGCTGCAGAACTCATCCACGCGTCCTCCCCTCCCGGTCTCGACTTCTTTCCTCTCCCCTGGTGGCTTCTCCCACGCGCGCCACGACGTGCCCGAGCCATCTCCGGCCGCCACCTCCTCGCCGTCGTGGACAGCTCGCTGCAGTGCCTTAACTCCCTCTCTCTCGCGCAGCAGCACCACACCCACACTCATTTGCTGTTTTGCTAACCCCAGCGCCCAATTCCCAGTGACCGAGCTGCATTCCGTCGCCGTCGTCCTCTTCTTCTCCGGCCGTGCACCACCCGCCCGTGGACAGCCCACACCGGACCACCTCCGCCCCAGCCAGCACTTGCACAAGTTTACCCGTAGTCCACTGGTGCTCCCCGACCACTCGTGGTCCTCCAATTTCTGTTGAAACCTCGTCGCCGACGATCGCCATCCGCCGCCGCCCTCGGCCTCACCGTGGGCAGCTCGTTGCAGGTACTCCCGAGCCACCACATCACCCTTAACAGAACCACATCATCCCCCTGAAGCTGTCCGACCCATCCCTTGACCCTCGGGTGCACCACAGCGCCTCCCGACGCTCGCCGGCGTTCATCCTCGCCGCCGCCGCCTCGGTCTCCGTCGAACTCCCTCGATCCAGCATGAATTCATCCAATTGATGACACGTGCACGTTCCCCACGACTCACTGGTTCTCGTGCGCAGGTTGTTGGCCGACGTTCATCGCCGGAGCACCCTCGTCGCCGTTGACCCCTCCGCCGTCACCTCGGGCTCAAGTCGAACTTCACTGTTCCGGCCGTCCTCGTCCACGACACGTAGCTCAACACGACCGCAGTAAGCCCCTGACCCGATTCCTGCCCTTGGACCTCGCCGCCGGCGACCACCGTCGCCGGAACACGGCCGTCACTGCTCTGCTCTGCTCGGTTCCCAGCCCAGGGACCTCGGGTTAGAAGGAAAAGAAACCCAGGGGGTTTCTTGCAAAGCCCTAGACTCAGTGGAATAGTAGCCAAGGACCTCCTTATGTAATTTTTGCTGTTAACTTAGAAATACCATATCTCTTTAAGGAAAAATCATAAAATGGTAAACTAAATTTTGTTGGAATCTTTAGACAAAGATCTGTAACTTTGTTTTAAGGGTCGACTTCAGTTTTTGAATAATTAATGACTTAATTTAAATATCAAAGTTGATTGCTTGTAGACTTAAGAATTACATAGTAATTCATAGAAAAATGATAAATTAGTAAAACCAGTGCCAATAATTTTCTTTTAACATGTAGAAATGAAGAAAAATAATTAATCTTGTACTCCAGTAATATTTTCTTGTTGTATAGATTTTGTTAGAAATAATGTGTAGTTTACATAATACACACACTTTCATATATTCAAAAATCATGAAAAATATATTAATGTTCTGTTTTGTATTAGTGCAACATATTATCAAATTTTCAACTATGAATTAGATGTTAATTAAATTAGATATTATATATTTAATTTTGAAGGTGATGGTAACTTAAAAATCATATAACTTGAGAGGATAATATGTAGAGCTTTTAATATAATTGTTAATGGGAACCCCACCACTTGCTGCTCCATGCTACTAATTGAACACTTAACCTAGCTAAAGTTATTGTTTAATGAATCTAAGTAAATTTATTAGTACTCAATAAATGACTGCCCAGTACCAGTAATTGGGAAATATATCAAAATAAAATATTATTTATATGGGATTGCAAACTTTATCGGGAAGTAAACTAAAAGTAAAGGCATTCCATAACTTGTAATTTGCATCTCATGTAGACTCGACCACTCTCGCTGACGGGGATTATCAGTTGATCCCAGAACAAGAAGAAGTTTGTTTGGAAGACCCGGGACTCTTGTTACGGATTTCTCTGAAGCCCCGAACCAAGGTTCGGAAGAAAATATTTTGACTACCCCAACCCCACCAGCGAAGGCAAGCCCCGGACATGACCTCTACTTTATTACACTGCAACCTATATTATTTCTATATACTTTATGCATTAGGTTCTTAGGAGTTGTTTGGAAACCTTAGTTGCATTGTTCTAGGAACCAATGTATTGAACACTAGAACTAGAGTTCGACTAGCTGCTCTGCTCATAGGACCGGTAGAAGTCGAGTGATTTCCTGTCACCCGCGCGATATAGGAATTGTAATGTTTACATTCCTGCTATCACTATAAGGATGCCGGACGGGAGTTTTATGAGGTATCATGGTTGATGATACCCCGTCTGAGTTGATGAATTTGATAAGGTCGCAGTGTGTGGTAGCGGTGGCTAAGCATTTGAAAGTACTAGCCACATGCCGTGAAATATGGTAAGCGGTAAGCCTAGTAACCGATCGGCCCGAGGAGTGGACATACCACCCACCACATGTATTTGCTTCTTTTGGTTACTTAGTTCGACGTGTAGGCATATGTGTTGCTGGGCAACCAGGAGTACGGATTTTGTAGTCGCGCTACAGACGTACGTCCTGCACTTTTGTAGTGCGTATGACCTGCAGTCGCTTGTGGTGGCCCTGATCCACGAGTCGGAATGAAAGGCAAACGGTTGCTTCGGAACAACCCTGTGGTGTTCCAAGCGTGTGTGTTAGGTTTACCTTGCAAGGGTTGAATCTCGATTCAGAATCGTCCGCCTCTCACGATGTATGAGACTGCTTATCCCCTTTATCACATAGAGTAACAAGAGCAATCATGTGATTATTAAAGATGATGATGAGTAAAGATTCTACCATGTTTGGATAGTTATAGGTGCTTACTTAGAATGGTTAATTCAACTAGAACCTGAAAACTAAAAATTGAAAATAAGGATCTACTCTTTGTTGCTTTTCAGCTGAAAACCCTACCAAGCTAAAAGCCAGCATGAGTCTAGTTATGGGCTAAGATATACCCAATTCCGGGTAAGTCTTGCTGAGTATTAGTATACTCAGCCTTGCTTTGTTGATTTACTTCAGGTAACCCTTCTGATGAGCCAGCGTTCATTACACCATGGCCTTACCTTTGCCTGATGGTTGGTCCGTGGAATGGGATCCGTCCCCAGCCAACGCAGACCCGCCGAGTGATATTATGCCAGGCTAGCATAATATCTGTAATAACGCCGTGTATATCGACTCTACTTTTCAAAATCCGCTGCTTTGACCAGAAACCCGAACTTGTGTTGTAATAAACTCTCCTCAGTAAGGACAAGTGTTATTTTGTATATTTTTGTAATATAACTGCCTGTGGTGTAAATTAATTTGGCATTGTATCTCTGGACTCACCTTCGTGTGAGGTACCTTGTTGGATCCTGAGTTCGGTGGTTTATCGGGACGTTACCCGACAGACCAATAGTATTATACTGTTTGAAGTACGAGTTAGCCCTCCAGGGAGGACTAGCGTACTTGAGCTAGTATAATTCAGGTTGGTTCTGCACAGCTGGTATCAGAGCTAACAAGTGTACCCTGGAGATATAATTAGCCTTAAAAAGTAATTTTAAGTATAAAATTTCATCAATCAAGTATTTGCGAACTACGTTGGTTCGTTAAGGATTATGTATAGTACGTAAGCCCTAGGGTAATATTAATACTATTATGGGAATTAAAGGTGGCTATAATATAAATGTATATGACTAACTTCCAGCATTACCTTTCAGTTGAAACTTAATTTCATGCACAAACCAACTTTACAATTATGTAACGACATCTTCGATCGGAAGGTAAGAAGGTAAGAATCCTCAGCCAACTGAGGGAGCTTGGCCTTCCCGTCGGTGATGCGAACCGAACACTGATTCTCAAGCAGTGGCCTACTTGAGATGCTGCCAATGTATCAACCTTGGTTGACTACATTGGGAGTATATGGTTCGGCGCAGGGTATGGCGATCGCTGTTCATACCCCCGCATTTTGCGGTACCCCCGTGAATACGTTATTCAATAACGTATGCTAACGTTGTCTGTACGGCGGTAATGGTACAGATGATGTTTCTATAGTGAACAGTAATGAATGGGGGCGCTTTCATGACATGCTGGCATGAAAGGTTCATTGGATATATATATATATGCATTGTGGTTTTCTGCAGGTACACTAACCACGATTCCGAAACTAGGACGAATAGGATTTATCGACTAGTTAATAGTGAGAGACGTATCTATATTGTGCCACCGTAACTAACCACGTAAGACCAAGATTACTTGGCAGTTATTTTTAGTTGTGAGATCGTTTAGTACGTGCATGCATAAATCCTTTAAGCAAACAAATTAAATGTTTAAATTGATATTTCCTAAGAAATAGGCAATGTGTCGGTATTTCTTAATTTGGGTAAGTAAGAATCCTTAGATGGGTATCTTAGGCATCCATCTGATTTCCAGCCTTTGCTGTTATCAGAATTCGCTATCTTAATCCATTTTACCTTGTAAGCTTTTTCAACAGGGTAAAAATATCTTACCATTTGCATTGTTGTCGCAGATGGCTGCTCCTACTAGTACCTTTTGGGATCAGGAGGGGCATTTTCACACCAATGGTTTACATTGGGAAGGGTTTCCTCGTCTTTTGTGGGAATCCTTGAGTATGTTCCATTATACAGAGCCTCCTATGTATGATGGGGTAGAGTATCTTGAAGAAGGAGTTTTCCGCTGCAGGGTTAAGATGATGATTCCTCAACACCCTTTCCGCTCCTTATGGCCTCCCATAGAAGTGGAAGTGGTAGGATATCGTCTAGTGGATACTCTTGAAACTGCTGCTTTAGAAGGAATCAAACTCTTCTGCAATCAACATCCGATTGAAGTTGCTGCATATCCTATTGGGTTATTTCCTACCATAGACCCGAGTAATTCGGACTGGGATGTTCGGACAGACCATTATGGTCATTTGCTAGGGGATGTAGCTGAAGAAACCGTCCGTATTGTTACCAGGTTTATGGATGTGCAATACCGTTACCAAAAGCTACTGCGTCATGGGGTAAATCAGATAACCGGTGTGGCTCAAAGCCACTATCGGAATGCTGATCACCAAGTGACCCAGATAGAAGAATTACAAGCTTTGGTAACGCAAAAGGATGAAATTATTGCAGCAAGAGATGAAACAATTCTTCACCGCGAAGATCAGATCATGGAGAGTGATCATCTTATCACCCAACGAGATGCTGTTATAGAATTTCTACAAGAGCATATTCATGATCTGATGCTCGAAGCGGATGATGCTCAGGCTCATATTGAAGAATTGCAGCAGCAACCCATTCTTCCTGCTATACCCCTAGTGTCTGAAGAGGAAGAAGAAGAAGACCCAGAGGAAATTGAGGGTATTTCAGAGATTGATTCTGAGCATGGGGACCCTGTTATTAGTCCCATCACTCTCTTTCTGGCAGTCAGTCTTCTGTAGGAAATTTTGACGATTTTTAGTAAAATCGTCAACTTTCGAGATGTAATTTAAGGGAATGTAATAGTTTAAGTAGTTGAACTTTATGCCATTTGATGTAACATAGATGGCCTATGTAGTAAACTTTCGACATGCGATGTGAGAACTATCTGAGTTAACAATGTAATATAATTTCCGGTTTCATCATCTTGTTATTTATCTTTAAATTTTGAGATGAGATGATTTGCGGAATATATGCATTGATATTGTCTTCTGAAATTGGGAGTAAGGATATATGGTTAATAATGGACATCTCCTTTATTTCAGATGGTTGGAGCTACAAGAGGAACCCCGGAGGGTTTTAGGGCTGATCAAGCTAGTGGTTCTCAGCAACCACCACCACCTCCTCCCAACCTTGCCGAAGTCATGGCTCGGCAAACGGAATTGCTTAATTTGCTAGTTCAAGCACAGCAGAATCAGCAGCAACAATTCCGAGGAGGCCGGGATGATCGTAATCCTCCTGTGGCTAGCTACCAGGATTTCCTCAGTACCCAACCGCCTTTCTTCAGTAAGGCCGAGGAACCGTTAGATGCCGATGCCTGGCTCCACATCATTGAGTCGAAGTTCGCTCTCCTGACCATACCATGTGCGGATTCTAGCAAGGCCTCCTTTGCTGCTCAACAACTTCGTGGTGCTGCTAGAATCTGGTGGGACAATTTTTATGCCATGCAACCTGCAGGGCATGTTATCACATGGGATGAATTCCGGGTCGCTTTCAGAGCGCATTATATACCCGCAGGGTTATTGGAGCGAAAGCTTAACGAGTTTCTGGCTCTTACCCAAGGTGCCAATACAGTTTTGCAATATGCACAGAATTTCAATCATCTGTGCCAGTATGCCGGGTATCACACAGATAATGATACCAAGAAACAAGACCGCTTCCGTCGGGGCCTGAACACCAAACTCAAAGAACGCCTGAACCTTGTGAAGGCCAATACTTTCAGTGAGTTGGTCAACATGGCCTTAACTCAAGAAGACTGTATTGTGGCGCATTCTGCCGAGAAGAAGCGGAAGAACTCTGCTGGACCCTCGAGTGCTCAACCACCGAGGTATCGGGTTGTTTCTAATACACCGTCCAGAGCACCACAACGCAATGCCCCTACGGGAAGATTGGTTTTTAGGCCGCCTCAGCAGCAAGGAAGGTTTAGACCCCCTGTGCCACCACAACAAGCACAACAATCTGGCCAACGGCCAAATGTTCCGCAAGTGCCACAGAAGGGCAACAATTATCGCTGCTACAATTGCGGAAGTGCGGATCATCTTATCCGAGATTGCCCGCGACCTAAGAAATCCAATCAAGGGCAGAGCTCCACCCAGGGAAACCAGAATAAGGGAAAGAAGCCAGTGATGCAAGTCCGTCAAGGACGGATTAACTTCACCACTCTGGCAGAACTTCCAGATGGAGCTCCTGTCATGTCGGGTACATTTTCTATACATCACAAACCAGTTGTTACTTTATTTGACTCTGGAGCAACACATAGCTTTATTAGTAACAACTGTGGAACCCGACTAGGACTTGAATCTTGTCCTATCCAGGGGTCATATATGATCACTACCCCTGGAGGAAAAATCACCTCCAACCAAATAAGTAGAAATGTACCACTTCAGTTAGGTAGTAAAGAAATAAAAACTGATTTGGTTTTACTCAGTCTAGAGGGAATTGATATTATACTCGGGACAAACTGGATGACTGAACATCGAGTCCAGTTAGATATATCTTCCCGAGTGGTTGAAATTGATTCACCATACTATGGGGTTACCACTCTTTATCTGCCCCAGCCAGAATGTTTACACCCTTGCGCATATGCTATCACAAATATCAAAGTTAAGGATATTCCGATAGTATGTGAATTTCCCGATGTCTTTCCCGACGATCTGCCTGGAATGCCACCAGATCGAGACATCGAGTTCATCATTGAACTTCAACCTGGCACAGCTCCAATTTCAAAAAGGCCGTATCGAATGCCTCCAAATGAGTTGGCAGAATTGAAAATCCAGCTCCAAGATCTTCTTGATAAAGGTTATATCCGCCCCAGTGCTTCACCTTGGGGTTGTTCTGCTCTCTTTGTCAAGAAGAAAGACGATAGCCTAAGATTATGTGTCGACTACCGTCCACTCAATGCGGTTACCATTAAAAATAAGTATCCCCTTCCCCGCATTGATATCTTGTTTGATCAACTAGCTGGAGCAAAGGTCTTTTCTAAGATTGATTTACGCTCCGGTTATCATCAGATCAAAATCAGGCCTTGTGATATTCCAAAAACGGCCTTCTCAACCAGATATGGACTTTATGAATATCTGGTCATGTCATTTGGACTTACAAATGCACCGGCATATTTCATGTATCTCATGAATTCCGTATTTATGCCGGAGCTTGATAAATTTGTCGTGGTCTTCATCGATGACATTCTGATCTACTCCAAAACCAAAGAAGACCATGCTAACCATTTACGTGTCGTTCTTCAACGATTACGAGATCATCGCCTTTATGCCAAATTTTCAAAATGTGAATTCTGGCTGGATAGTGTGAAATTTTTGGGACATACTATCTCCAGTCAAGGCATATCGGTTGATCCAACCAAAGTTCAAGAAGTTATGGACTGGAATCCTCCCACCTCAGTCCATCAAATACGGAGTTTCCTTGGATTGGCAGGTTATTATCGCCGATTCATTCCAGACTTCTCCAAGATAGCCAAACCCATGACTGAGCTACTCAAGAAAGAAGTTAAGTTCCGTTGGGACGAGAAGTGTGAGGAAGCATTTCACACTTTAAGAAAACTTCTGACGACAGCCCCAGTGCTAGCTCAGCCAGATAGTACTCAGCCTTTTGATGTCTACTGTGACGCTTCCGGAATTGGCCTTGGTTGTGTTCTTATGCAAAACAACCGGGTTATTGCTTATGCATCCCGAGCACTTCGGACTCATGAGCAAAATTATCCAACACATGATCTTGAATTGGCAGCAGTTATTCATGCTCTCAAGATCTGGAGACATCATCTTATGGGCGCTAAGTGTAACATTTACACTGACCATAAGAGCCTCAAGTATATTTTCACTCAGGCTGATTTAAATATGAGGCAAAGGCGTTGGTTGGAGTTAATCAAGGATTATGACCTTGAGGTACATTATCATCCGGGCAAAGCTAATGTGGTTGCGGATGCACTTAGCCGCAAGTCACATTGTCATTGTTTGACCATATCCACTTTAAATGACACTCTTTGCCATCAAATGCGGAGACTCAATTTGGAGATTATTCCCCAAGGTAGTTTAAACTTGATCTCCGTTGAGTCTACTTTGCGGGATAAAATCGTCATGTCGCAGCTACATGATGAGGGTGTCAAAATTATTAAATCCAAGCTATCCCAGGGAGAAGCTAAGTATCGGTGTTTTCACACTGATCGTCAAGGAGTCCTATGGTTCAACGATCGACTTGTTGTGCCTAAGGATCATCAACTTCGTAAGCAAATCCTCGACGAAGCACATTTGTCCAAATTCTCTATTCATCCTGGTAACACCAAGATGTATCACGATCTTCGGCAACATTTTTGGTGGACCAGAATGAAGAGAGAAATTGCCAAATATGTATCTGAGTGTGATACATGCCAGAGAGTCAAAGCCAGTCATCTCAAGGCTTCTGGTACACTTCAGCCATTACCCATACCATCATGGAAATGGGAAGACATTAGCATGGATTTCATTGTTGGTCTTCCCAACACATCTCAGAAACATGACTCCATATGGGTAATTATCGATAGACTCACAAAAACAGCTCATTTTCTTCCGGTGCATACCACTTACTCTGCTAAGAAGTATGCCGAAGTCTATCTGGAACAAATCGTTCGATTACATGGGATTCCGAAAACTATCATATCTGATCGTGGGCCCCAATTTATCGCACGATTTTGGGAACAATTGCAATCAGCTCTAGGGACCAAATTGATTAGAAGTTCTGCATATCACCCCCAGACTGATGGGCAGACTGAGCGAGTTAACCAAATTCTTGAAGACATGCTCCGAGCTTGTATTATTCATTATGGTACAAGTTGGGACAAGTGTCTTGGTCTAGCTGAATTTGCTTACAATAACAGTTACCAAGCTAGTCTTCAAATGGCTCCTTTCGAAGCGTTATATGGTCGTAGATGCCGAACTCCTTTGAGTTGGTCTGAGACCGGCGAACGCAAAATCTTCGGACCAGACCTAGTTGTTGAAGCCGAAGATAAGGTTAAGGTTATTCAATCTAATCTTAAAACCGCTCAGTCCAGACAAAAGAGTTATGCAGATAAGAGGAGAAAACCTCTGCAATTCCAGATAGGAGATTTCGTCTATCTCCGAGTATCACCTACCAAAGGCGTCCAACGCTTTGGCATAAAGGGGAAGTTAGCACCTCGGTATGTCGGACCCTTCGAAATTCTTGATGTTTGTGGCCCAGTAGCTTACAAACTTCGTCTTCCATCTCAATGGGCCGCTATTCACGATGTCTTTCACATCTCTCAACTTAAGAAGTGTGTCAAAATACCCACAGAAATCATTGAGACAAGTACCCCTGAGATAGAACCTGATTTGTCGTACATCGAACAACCTCTTCGAATTCTGGATACTAAGGAAAGGTTCACCAGAAGAAGAGCAGTTAAGATGTACAAGATCTTGTGGGATCATCACACCGAAGAAGAAGCGACTTGGGAAACTGAGTCTTATCTTCAACGGAATTTTCCAGACTTCCTTCAAGCCAATCCCCAAATCTAATTATCCAATTCTGTTCAGCTTCGGAATCTCGGGACGAGATTCTTTTTAAGGGGGGAAGGCTGTGATATCCAGGTAGTTAATCAAATAGATACTAAGTTTAGGTGTAGAATATGTAAGCAGGATATAGTGTTTACGAGTGTACAAAGCAATAAGGGTACATTTGTAAATTTCAAGTTTTATAAATTTTCATGTGCAAGTATGTGGAAATGATCCTAAGTGTCAAATTTCAGATGGTTATAGAAAAGAAAAGAGCAAAAGATAAATAAACACTAAGGGAAATAGGCTTAATATGAAATTAAGGACCTTTAAGTAATTATTACAAACATATAAGGATTTACATGTGAAATGGTAAAAGATAAAAGTAAAACTCAATTTTACCTAAGGACTAAAGTGTAAAAAGAACTAGTAATGATGACTGCAGGAAAACTTGCAAAAAGACCCTAAGCATTAAAGCAAATTGTTTGAATTACAAGACAAAGTGTATAATTTGAATGGTGCTCTAAAGTTTAAAATAAAACTTTATTATTTGAAATTTGGAACTTGAACCCTAAAGCAATCTTGTAGGATTTAAAATTCTCTACAACTTTCATGTTGAGCACTTTTCTATTTGACCTTTGTAGCAGTAGGAAAATTTTAGATTACAGTGGGGTCCCTGAACTCTTTGGAATTTACGAATTAGTCCTCCTGACACCCCCTGCTTCGTCTTCCTCTAGCAAGCGCCGCTTCCCTCTCTGCGCCGCTCCTGCCACCGCCGCTCGCCGTCGATCCCGCGCCCCGAGCGCCACCTCCAGCTGCAGAACTCATCCACGCGTCCTCCCCTCCCGGTCTCGACTTCTTTCCTCTCCCCTGGTGGCTTCTCCCACGCGCGCCACGACGTGCCCGAGCCATCTCCGGCCGCCACCTCCTCGCCGTCGTGGACAGCTCGCTGCAGTGCCTTAACTCCCTCTCTCTCGCGCGCAGCAGCACCACACCCACACTCATTTGCTGTTTTGCTAACCCCAGCGCCCAATTCCCAGTGACCGAGCTGCATTCCGTCGCCGTCGTCCTCTTCTTCTCCGGCCGTGCACCACCCGCCCGTGGACAGCCCACACCGGACCACCTCCGCCCCAGCCAGCACTTGCACAAGTTTACCCGTAGTCCACTGGTGCTCCCCGACCACTCGTGGTCCTCCAATTTCTGTTGAAACCTCGTCGCCGACGATCGCCATCCGCCGCCGCCCTCGGCCTCACCGTGGGCAGCTCGTTGCAGGTACTCCCGAGCCACCACATCACCCTTAACAGAACCACATCATCCCCCTGAAGCTGTCCGACCCATCCCTTGACCCTCGGGTGCACCACAGCGCCTCTCCGACGCTCGCCGGCGTTCATCCTCGCCGCCGCCGCCTCGGTCTCCGTCGAACTCCCTCGATCCAGCATGAATTCATCCAATTGATGACACGTGCACGTTCCCCACGACTCACTGGTTCTCGTGCGCAGGTTGTTGGCCGACGTTCATCGCCGGAGCACCCTCGTCGCCGTTGACCCCTCCGCCGTCACCTCGGGCTCAAGTCGAACTTCACTGTTCCGGCCGTCCTCGTCCACGACACGTAGCTCAACACGACCGCAGTAAGCCCCTGACCCGATTCCTGCCCTTGGACCTCGCCGCCGGCGACCACCGTCGCCGGAACACGGCCGTCACTGCTCTGCTCTGCTCGGTTCCCAGCCCAGGGACCTCGGGTTAGAAGGAAAAGAAACCCAGGGGGTTTCTTGCAAAGCCCTAGACTCAGTGGAATAGTAGCCAAGGACCTCCTTATGTAATTTTTGCTGTTAACTTAGAAATACCATATCTCTTTAAGGAAAAATCATAAAATGGTAAACTAAATTTTGTTGGAATCTTTAGACAAAGATCTGTAACTTTGTTTTAAGGGTCGACTTCAGTTTTTGAATAATTAATGACTTAATTTAAATATCAAAGTTGATTGCTTGTAGACTTAAGAATTACATAGTAATTCATAGAAAAATGATAAATTAGTAAAACCAGTGCCAATAATTTTCTTTTAACATGTAGAAATGAAGAAAAATAATTAATCTTGTACTCCAGTAATATTTTCTTGTTGTATAGATTTTGTTAGAAATAATGTGTAGTTTACATAATACACACACTTTCATATATTCAAAAATCATGAAAAATATATTAATGTTCTGTTTTGTATTAGTGCAACATATTATCAAATTTTCAACTATGAATTAGATGTTAATTAAATTAGATATTATATATTTAATTTTGAAGGTGATGGTAACTTAAAAATCATATAACTTGAGAGGATAATATGTAGAGCTTTTAATATAATTGTTAATGGGAACCCCACCACTTGCTGCTCCATGCTACTAATTGAACACTTAACCTAGCTAAAGTTATTGTTTAATGAATCTAAGTAAATTTATTAGTACTCAATAAATGACTGCCCAGTACCAGTAATTGGGAAATATATCAAAATAAAATATTATTTATATGGGATTGCAACTTTATCGGGAAGTAAACTAAAAGTAAAGGCATTCCATAACTTGTAATTTGCATCTCATGTAGACTCGACCACTCTCGCTGACGGGGATTATCAGTTGATCCCAGAACAAGAAGAAGTTTGTTTGGAAGACCCCGGGACTCTTGTTACGGATTTCTCTGAAGCCCCGAACCAAGGTTCGGAAGAAAATATTTTGACTAACCCCAACCCCACCAGCGAAGGCAAGCCCCGGACATGACCTCTACTTTATTACACTGCAACCTATATTATTTCTATATACTTTATGCATTAGGTTCTTAGGAGTTGTTTGGAAACCTTAGTTGCATTGTTCTAGGAACCAATGTATTGAACACTAGAACTAGAGTTCGACTAGCTGCTCTGCTCATAGGACCGGTAGAAGTCGAGTGATTTCCTGTCACCCGCGCGATATAGGAATTGTAATGTTTACATTCCTGCTATCACTATAAGGATGCCGGACGGGAGTTTTATGAGGTATCATGGTTGATGATACCCCGTCTGAGTTGATGAATTGATAAGGTCGCAGTGTGTGGTAGCGGTGGCTAAGCATTTGAAAGTACTAGCCACATGCCGTGAAATATGGTAAGCGGTAAGCCTAGTAACCGATCGGCCCGAGGAGTGGACATACCACCCACCACATGTATTTGCTTCTTTTGGTTACTTAGTTCGACGTGTAGGCATATGTGTTGCTGGGCAACCAGGAGTACGGATTTTGTAGTCGCGCTACAGACGTACGTCCTGCACTTTTGTAGTGCGTATGACCTGCAGTCGCTTGTGGTGGCCCTGATCCACGAGTCGGAATGAAAGGCAAACGGTTGCTTCGGAACAACCCTGTGGTGTTCCAAGCGTGTGTGTTAGGTTTACCTTGCAAGGGTTGAATCTCGATTCAGAATCGTCCGCCTCTCACGATGTATGAGACTGCTTATCCCCTTTATCACATAGAGTAACAAGAGCAATCATGTGATTATTAAAGATGATGATGAGTAAAGATTCTACCATGTTTGGATAGTTATAGGTGCTTACTTAGAATGGTTAATTCAACTAGAACCTGAAAACTAAAAATTGAAAATAAGGATCTACTCTTTGTTGCTTTTCAGCTGAAAACCCTACCCAAAGCTAAAAGCCAGCATGAGTCTAGTTATGGGCTAAGATATACCCAATTCCGGGTAAGTCTTGCTGAGTATTAGTATACTCAGCCTTGCTTTGTTGATTTACTTCAGGTAACCCTTCTGATGAGCCAGCGTTCATTACACCATGGCCTTACCCTTTGCCTGATGGTTGGTCCGTGGAATGGGATCCGTCCCCGGCCAACGCAGACCCCGCCGAGTGATATTATGCCAGGGCTAGCATAATATCTGTAATAACGCCGTGTATATCGACTCTACTTTTCAAAATCCGCTGCTTTGACCAGAAACCCGAACTTGTGTTGTAATAAACTCTCCTCAGTAAGGACAAGTGTTATTTTGTATATTTTTGTAATATAACTGCCTGTGGTGTAAATTAATTTGGCATTGTATCTCTGGACTCACCTTCGTGTGAGGTACCTTGTTGGATCCTGAGTTCGGTGGTTTATCGGGACGTTACCCGACAGACCAATAGTATTATACTGTTTGAAGTACGAGTTAGCCCTCCAGGGAGGACTAGCGTACTTGAGCCAGTATAATTCAGGTTGGTTCTGCCACAAGCCCCGTGCGCTGCCTCTCCTCCCCTCCTTTCTCTCTCTGGCCAGGTGGCCCCGCACGTCAGCTCCCCGTCCTCTTCCCCCTCTCCTCCTTCTTCCCCGGCGCAACGGCCCCGAAACCTCCGGCGATCTCCTTCGCCTCGGGCCCGCTCGCCAGGACGCCGCGTGGCCGCCCTATAAAGCCCCGCCGCCTCTCTAGGGTTTCCCCTAAGCCGCCGTCGTGCCCCGTCCGCGCAAACCCTAGCCCGAGCATCGCCGCCGCCGCAAGCTTCGGGTCGCCGCCGCGCCGGCTCCTCATCGCCTTCCGCCGTCGCCCAAGCACCGTGGGTTTGCCCCGGTGGGGTAAGGACCCTCTCCCGCCTTCCTTTCCCCTCGGTCTCACCTCTTCGCGGCCGCGCGCGCTCGCCGGCGTTCCCGAGCCGCTCGCCGCCGTCGCTCGGCCGCTACGGCCAGCATTGCCGCCCCCGAACGCCTCAAATCGTTTCCCTGTGTCCTCCTCTCTCTTCCCGACCGGATCTCGTCGTCCATCGCCCGCGGAATCGCTCCATCGCGTGGCGCCGGCGAGCTCTCCGCCGCGCCCGTAGTCCCGCCGCCGCCGGAGCCGCCGGAGTACCCTCAGCCGCCCGATCCGCGAAGGACGCGTAGGATTAGATCCCCCATACCCTCCGCCCAGAGCCCTCCGATCGCGATCTAACGGCCGAGCGTCGCCCATACCGGTTCGCCCCTGCGATTAAATCTGGGCCGTCCATCTCCGATCCAGCGGGAGGCATTAGGTCCGCGCTAAGGAAGAGTCTGGAGCGTCGGATTGAGATCCGACGGCCGTTACGCGTAGATACCCCTTCGCGAGTTGGATCTAATCCGGGCCGTTGAGATTAGATCTGACGGTCCAGGATAAAAGCTACCGCTTCAGCCAGCCGTTTTGCTAAAGAGCCCCTGTACTTTAGGGAAATCAACCCGCAGTACTCTTTAGTTCAAAAGTATTTATGTTTTAGTCCTGTTTTACTCGTTTAGACCCCTGGGCTTTCCAGTTTTCATACCTGCAGTCCATGCCGCGTGTTTTCACGTGCTAACCCCTGAGTCTATGCTTTAATTACGTTTAGACCCTCGGTTTTTGCGCAGAAACCCCTGGAAGTTCCGGTTTTCTTACAAAAAGGTCCCTGGCTCTTGTTTTAAGCGTAGTTTTCGCGTCTTAGCTCCGTTTTAGGTGTTCTTTATATCCACACGATCATTGTAACGCGTAGAATAGTTCTAGCATAGTTTTGTGTGCTATTTCTATGTAATGTTGTACTGTTTCTTATATTTTGTCCTTGTTTGCATGTGTGCGTATATGCTGGATTGTGTTTTGGCGTTGCGATCGTGAGTAGACGCGGAGCCTTTGGATCAGTACCAGGAGCAGACATCTTCCGAGCAGTTCGAGCAGCAGCCGGGAGAGTACGAGGAAGGCAAGTATAACATGAACCTCCTATCACTTTTAAATACAATTTCATACTGCATTTTAATACTGTATGCCTATAAGGACTTTCCTAGCCACTCTATATCCTTTATATATCCTTTGGGTTGCATTTTGGTTAGTTGTGCTAGGTTGCTGCGCTATAACACACCTGGTCCTTTTTAAGTAATTTGTTAATGATCTTATGCAAGTTAATTCTGGAGCCGACCCTCTGTGCTGTGTGCTTGAGTGGTTTGTGCGTCCTTAAAAATATGTTTTTGTAGAAACTTGGTTTAGGGGGCCAGCACGGTGCTTAGTGCTTGGTTGGCCACTCTCCATAAGGACCGGTTCATAGAGCGACAACCTGGGACAACCGCGCAACCACAAGACTGGAATGGGACGGTCTTGACTTACTAATTAGGTCGTGTTGGTTCGGGAGTAACTTACCTGCGTGGGCAAGATGGGTGGTAAGCTTCAATGGTCCCTGCTCCTCCGGCTTGGTCTGTGCTGTGTGTCTTGTACCCCCGGAGGTGGGCCCCATCGTTGCTGATCCAGAATCCTTAGCGGTTACACCTTACCAACGTGGTCCTTTGTAACGGTCTCGTAGTGTGCTTGCTAGCCATCTCACCTAAGGAAGTGTGATGAACGACTAGCGTAGCTCACGACTTGTGGGTAAAGTTGTGCAACCTCTCGAGAGTGTAAGACTGATATATCAGCTGTGCTCACAGTCATGAGCGGCCCAGATCCTCCTTTTGATTAGTGGGGTTATCAACCTTTGATTAGGGAGATTCCCCGGGGTGGTTTGGGTTTGGTTGGTTCTCAGTAGTTCTTAATTAATATTGATTAAAATCTTATGCTATTGGGTTATGGTAATTCATCCACTTGTAGTAATTAGTTTTAATAAAATTTGTCAAGATTAAAAGCTAATGCAGTTGAGTCAGCTAGCCTAGAGCCTCATAGTTTGTGTTATACTTGTTGAGTACTAGTTTGTACTCACACTTGCCTCTCTACTCTTCTATTCTATTTCGGATGTCTTCGACTGCTGGTCAGTGCCCGGCAACGTGGAGGACTACGTCAGCGGCTTCGACGACTTCTAGGCGTTTGTCTCCCAGTCGACGTCCCTGTGGCGCCCAGCTCTTCATGTATTCATTTTAGGCTTCCGCATTTCCTTGAACTAATTCTTGATTCAGTTGTAATAAAGATACTCATTTTATAATTTATACGCTTTTATTCGTGACATGTGTTGTGATATCTTGATAATCTGTTGTATATATGCGTGACTGATCCTGGCGCATATATGATTGCTCGATTTATGTTCTTATAAATCGGGTGTGACACAAAGACTCCCGGTGGAACCTGAGCACGAGTTGACCCCATCTTGGACAAAATATCTACGCCAACATTGTGCTCTCGTAGCACGTGATGAACCTCCAAGCCGGAAAATTTGTTTTCCAACTTGCGCACTTCCTGCACATAGGCGTCCATCGTCTCCTTGTTGCAATCCCACTCTTTGTTGACTTGCTGAACAATGAGAAGAGAATCGCCATAGACAAGTAGTCGTTTGATCCCTAGTGATATCACCAAACGAAGCCCGTGAAGCAATGCTTCATACTCGGCTTCATTATTGGACACCTCCCACAGGATCTGAAGGACATACTTCAATTGTTCACCTCGTGGAGAAATAAGCAGAACTCTGGCGCCACCGCCATCGAGCTTGAGGGACCCATCAAAGTACATGGTCCAGTGCTCTGGCTTGTCGACTGGGGTTTGGACTTGATTCTCCCTCCATTCAGCCATGAAATCGACTAGAGCTTGAGACTTGATTGCAGTGCGTGGCTTGAAGTCGATTAACAAAGCCCCCAGTTCCACTGCCCACTTTGATATACGCCCTGTGGCATCTTGATTATGAAGAATATCCGCCAGCGGGAAATCCGTAATCACAGTGATCTTGTACTCGTCGAAATAATGGTGCAGCTTTCTTGATGCGATTAGAATTGCATATAAAAGCTTTTGAACGGCGGGGTATCATACCTTGGATTCGGAGAGTACCTCGCTGACGAAGTAGACAGGCCTCTGCACTCCAAATGCATGGCCTTCCTCGCCTCGCTCGACTACAATAACACTACTGACAACATGGGTTGTTGCCGCGATATAAAGTAGTAGATCTTGCCCCGGCAATGGTGCTGTAAGGATCGGAGGAGACTGAAGGTGATGTTTCAGATCTTGTAGAGCCCGCTCGGCCTCCTCCGTCCATTGGAACTTATCTTGGCGTTTTAGGAGCTTGAAGAAGGGTAGTCCTCTCTCCCCGAGTCGGGAGATGAACCTGTTCAGGGCTGCCATACAACCTGTTAGCTTCTGCACATCCTTGATTGTGGCTGGAGCCCCCAAATTAGTAATGGCCGAAATCTTTACAGGGTTAGCTTCGATGCCCCGATTGCTGACGATGAACCCAAGCAATTTCCCTGAAGGTACTCCAAAAACGCACTTGGTTGGGTTGAGCTGTGACACTCAGGTAATTAGCTTGGTCACACCTTAGGATTTAGGTATGCTTTTATGTCCAAAGTATGGCAAATGTATGTTTTATGTATGTAATGTTATGGAAAAAGTGATGTTTATGTAATTAATTTTAACTAGAGGTCCTTTTATGCAAAATAGATAGAAGTAGAGGGAAAAGTTTAAAAGTAAGAGGGTTATTTTTGCAAAAAGTAATATCTATGGTTAAATTGCAAAAACAGGTGAATTTACCCCTGGGTATACATGTAAAAGTATTTTTATCCATAGGATTTACATAAAATGTGAAATTATTACTAAGTCTATTTTATTTCCAAAACTATTGCTCAAATGCAGATGAACCTTAAAGAGAAGTTGTAGAGTTTGAAAAACCATGCACTTTTGCTTTTTGGACCATCTTCATTTGAGCACTGGTTTAAAAGTTGCGAGCTCTTCTCAGTAAGGTCCCTGCTTTTCTCTGAAATTGCAAAGCAGTCCCTGGTTCAGTTCTTCCCCTTTTTCCTCCTGGCGCCTCTGCCCCCCCCTGCTCTGCTCTTCTGGAACTTCTGCCGCCAGCGTAATGCGCCGCTTCTGGCCACCGCCGGCCATCTTCTGTGCCACCCCCGTCCACGCGTCGTTCCCCCGCCCGTCCACCGCTCTAGCCCCTCCCCTGTTGGCGCTCTGCCTGTGCGCCACGGCGCCTGCGGCACTGCCGCGCCGCCGCCGGTGTCTCGGCCGCTCGCCGTGTTCTCCAAGTTCCTCCCCCCCCGTAGCAACTCCCAGATGAGGCCCTGCTCGCCCGTGCCCCCCCCCTCCTCTCTTCCCAATTGACTATAAAGGGCCGCCGGGACCTCCTCGCGCGCGCCCAGTGCCCCGCCGCCCCACCATTGCGCCGCCGTGAGCTTCGGTTCCTCGTGGAGCTCTCTCCTCCGCTCTCTCCCTCCCCAAACCGACCGCCCGATTAGCTTCCTCGCCTTCCACTGCAGCTCTCCAGCCCGGCCGTTCCTTTCCCCGCACGCCGGAGCTCCACCGCCGCCGGTTATCCTTGGCCGCCGGTTCTGTCCTCCGTGGGCAGCACTCCTCCGGCCGCCTTGATTCCCTCCAAGACCACCAATAGGTAGCCCGAAGTATCCTCTTGCTCCCCCTCCTTTTCCCCCTCACCGCGGGCGACTTCCCCGGCCGGAATTTGGCCGGACATGTGCTCCCCCACCGCCGGCCATGGCCCTGGACCTGATTGCTCTCTGTGTTTTCTTTCCAGGGGGTTAGTTGTAAAATGCAGGGACTAGTTTGGAAAGGATGCCTGTTATTTCATGTGAAAGCATTTCCTGTCTTGTAAAATTCGTAGTAATTCATAGAAAAATCCAAAAATAGCAAAACCAGTTTTGTTAGAAAATAGATTTCAAACTCTATGACTTTTGTTAATAGAGTTTAGTTTGAAACAAAATATTTCTATCTGTATTTTAAATCTAAGATTAAGGGGTAATATACACTTAACCTTGTCATTTCATGCTTTGATATTTATGAAGTTTGGCATGAATGTTCTAGGTAACTTTATACAAAGTTTCAAACTCAAATTTGATTTAAACCTAACTTCTTTCAAATTTGAACTTTCAAATTTGAAATATTAACTAAACCTATTGTGTAACCTTTTGTAATTGAAATCTATTGTCTTTCTTTAATGTGATATTATTTGATGTTTAATGTATAATCAAATCTCCAAAACCTATGATCTTTTATTTAAAAGTTTTGAATTTATTTTGATTCATTTCAAATTCAAATTTAAATGTTTTAGTACTTGTTTGCAACAAACTCAGCAATGTCTTTGTAATTCCTTTATAAATAGTGCTTCAAACCTAAACCTCTTTATTTTATGAATTCTTGTGTGTTAATTGGGTGAGTTACAACATTTGAAATGTGAAATCAAATTTAAATTTTACCTTATTTATTTTATTGCATCTCATATAGAATCAACGACACTTGACGACGGGGACTACGAATTGGTGCTAGGACAAGACCAAGGCTTTTCCGAAGATCCAGCACAAGTCGTCGAGGAACTAACTGAAGCTCCGAACCCGAGTTCGGAAATCTCTGACACTCCTGCCCTCAACCCTACTCTAGAAGGCAAGCCCCGGACATATCCCATTACTTTATTTACACTGCAATCTATGCTTATTTATATTATATCTTGCATTAAGTCTAGGAGTTGAAGTGAAACCCTAGATGCATGAATCCTAGGAATCCAATGTAATGCTCCCGAGTCCTTATCGGTTAGATGCTTCGCTAATAGGACCGGTAGAAGTCGGGTGATTTCCTGTCACTCGCGCGATATAGGAATTGCATGTTTACATTTCTGCAACCACTATAAGGATGACGGACAGGGTCATGTGTTGTATCATGACCTGAGGTTTTACCCTGTCTGTTTTGATAAAAGTCATAAGGTCAGAATGTGTGGTAGTGGTGGCTAAGTTTTTGAAAGTACTAGCCACACGCCGCGAAATATGGTAAGCGGTAAGCCTAGTAACCAATCGGCCCGGCAAGTGGACATACCTCCCACCACTCGATTTTATGTTATGTTTACACGCACCGACGTGCGGGAGTACGTTCTGCAAGGCAGACAGGAATACGGGTTTTGTAGTCGCGCTACAGACGTATGTCCTGTACACATTGGGTGTGCGTACGGTCCTGCAGTCGCTTGTGGTGGACCTGATCCATGACCCGGAATGAAAGGCAAACGGTTGCTTCAGAATGCCCTGTTGGTATTCCAAGCGTGTGTGTTAGGTTTACCTTGCAAGGATAAATTCGATTCGAATCGTCCGCCTCTCACGAGGATTGAGATTGCTTATCCCTTCTGCCACATTGAGTAAAAAGTGGAACTAATGATGGATAATCTTGATGGATGATAATCACTACCTTGCTTGCTTAGTGTAGGTGCTAATCTAGAATAAATACTCAACTAGAAAATGAAAGCTAAAACTTGAAAATAGTTCATACTCTTTGTTACTTTTCAGCTGAAAATAAACCCAGAGCCTTTACAATGCCTTCATGTATCTAGTTATGGGCTAAAGTATACCCAGCCCCGGGTAAGCCTTGTTGAGTATTAGAATACTCAGCCTTGCCAATATCTGTTTTCAGGTACAACCTACGAGAATCCCACGGACAACCTTGTGTGGCCAACGTCCGTTCCGTTTGGCTGGTCCGTGGAGTGGGACCCGTCCCCGGCTGGCACTGACCCTCCGGAGTGACACCAGGCCCTGGGCTAAGCTTGGTGTTCGCCTTCGCGACGTGTGTAGTCGCGTAAAACTTTTTCCTTCCGCTGTGAGCTTAGACAAGCTGTTACGCTTGTCAGGTTAAACATGGTTTGTATAAATTTACTTATCTTTGAACTCGGATTGTAATAATGTATGTATGGTTGTAAATTAAAAGTTGATGAGCTATTCTGTGATGTGAACTCGCCTTCGTGCGAGGTAAACCTGCTTCGATCCTGTTGAACCGTGGTTGTATCAGGCGGAGACCAGACAGACCAAAGGATTGTCCCGTTTGAAGTGCGTTAAGCTGATTGCAGTTGTACGGCAGTCAATAGCGCACTTGAGCCGGAATAATTCAAGCGGTTCTGCCACAGCTGGTATCAGAGCTGTAGGTTTATCTTTACATCTAGAATAGCTCTTAAAAAGTGTTTTCTGGATAAAAGTTTGCCAACAAATGAATTTATAAAGTACGTTGGATCCGTTAAGGTTGGTGATTAGAACGTAAAGCCCTAGGGGTTTATATGGGAAAATATCAGGTGGCAATTAGGGTATATATATATATATATATATAAATCTGACTTGCAGCACTACTTTCCGTCAAAACTTAAATTCCTGCACAATCCAACTTTACTTTCCATAACAACATCTACGAACGGAGGTAAGAAGGTAAGGATCCTCAGCCAACTGAGGGAGCTTGGCCTTCCCGTCGGTAATGCGAACCGAACGCTGTTTCTCAAGCAGTGGCCTACTTGAGATGCTGCCAATATACCAACTTAGGTTGATTATATTGGGAGTATATGGTTCGGCGCAGGGTATGGCGATCGCTGTTCATACCCCCGCATTTTGCGGTACCCCCCGTGAATACGTTGTTTCGATAACGTATGCTAACGTTGTCTGTACGGCGGTAATTGTACAGATGCTGTTTCTATAGTGAACAGTAATGTTTGGGGACGCTTTCATGTCGTGCTGCCATGAAAGGTTCATGAGATATATATATCTGTGTATTTTTCTGCAGGTACACTAACCACGATTACGCTATTAGGATGCGTAGGGTTTATCGATTAGTTATATATAGTGAGAGCCGTATGGTTATGCCACCGAAACTAACTACGTAAGTCCGAACATATTCGGCAGTTGTTTTGGTTGTAAGGACGAGTAGTGCGTGCATGCATAATTTGTTAACAAAAGGAATTTTCATATATAAAGGATATGTTGTTTGGAATGGGCTAATGAAGTATTAAGGATAGCTTTAGGATGGGTATCTTATGTGAAATCTTAGTTTTCCATCTGTTTTCCAGCCTTTGCTGTTACCAGAATCGGTTATCTCAAGTAAAGTTATCTTGTGAGTCTTCTGTAAAATAATTGCATTTCAGCCATTCAATGCAATTGTGTCCTCAATCCTTTGGGCTCCTGTTCTGTGTTGCTGTACCTCTGTATCTTACCATCCGAAATCTTGCTTCAGATGGCTGAGAACCCAAATATTCGTTGGGATCGTGAAGGACACGCTCATACCAACGCCTTGCATTGGGAGGGCTTTCCCCGTGTTTTGTGGGAGTCATTTCAGATTTTTGGCTATGATGCACCCCCACTCTATGATGGATATGAGTTTGTTGAAGCAGGCGTTCCTCGGTGTAGGGTGAAGATGACCATTCCGCAGCATCCTTCTCGTTACTTGTGGCAACCTGTCACAATTTGCACGGCTGGCCACCGCCTTGTGGATACCTTTGAGTCTGCAGCACTTGAAGCTATTCACATTTTCTGTGACAAGCACCCTGAAGAAGTGGCTGCTTATCCGATTGGTTTATTCCCAGCCACAGATCCTCGTGACTCCGAGTGGACCTTCAGGATCTCTTATTACAGTCATCTATTGGGAGATCTGTCTCATGAGACACTGCAAGCTCTAATCCGATTCATGAACGTGCAGCATCAATATCAGCTGCTGCAACGTCGGAGCATAAATCAGTTGTCTAACTTAGCTCAAGCTCACCATGGAACTATCATTCAGCAGCTTGATGAGCTAAATGAGCTTCACACTGTCACAAATGCCCAAGTTGACCTGTTGGCCCAACGCGATATGATTATCAATAACCAAGAGAACCAAATCCAGGAGAGGGAGATAGTTATTGCCCAGCGCAATACCATTATTGAGTTTCTCCAGGATCAGGTTCAAGATCTCACCATTGAGCTTGATGATGCTGTCAACCATATCAACGACCTCCATGAGCAACCCGCACCACCTGTAATGTCGGACGAAAGTGAGAGTGAGGAAGAAGAAGAAGAGCCAGAAGAAATAGAAGGAGAATCGGGTCTTGACTCCGAACACGGTGATCCTGCCCCAAAATCCCCAATCTAACCACTCTTCTTCTGGAAGAGTATCGTCAATGGGAAAATCTTGACGACTTTTAGCCTGTCGCTCTCCTTGTTGTTCTGGATGTAACTTAGGTGGTGTGTAGTTTACCTAGTTATAAAGCCACTTGTGGTATGTGTGGCATGTACTTTTAGGTAAGAGGTTGTAACAGTTTGAGTGTGTTGATGTAAGATGTAAGGATATTAATATCTATGTAGCAATCCAAATCCTGAGTTTTGGTTATCCTATTCAATATCGGTGCATCTGTTACAAGTGGATTGAATGGGACATATGCGTTACAAGTCTGTTTGATAATTGCATATTATCTGAAATTGGAGCAAGATTATGGTTAACAATGGATGTCTTCTTGATTTCAGATGGTTGGAGCTACTCGTGGAACCCCGGAAGGATTCCGGGCAGGACAACCTGGTAGTTCTCAGCAACCACCACCGCCACCTCCAAACCTGGCCGAGGTTATGGCCCGGCAAACTGAGCTTCTAAATCAACTTGTACAAGCTCAGATGGGCCATTTCCAGCAGCAACCTCGAGGCCGAGGAGAACCTCTATCGGCCACTTATCAGGACTTTCTCAGCACCCAACCTCCTTTATTCCATAAGGCCGATGAGCCTCTGGACGCAGATGCCTGGTTGCGGACTATCGAGTCTAAGTTCGCTTTACTGTCAGCTCCATGTTCAGAGGAGAACAAGGTGCTCTTCGCAGCCCAGCAACTCCGAGGCCATGCACGTCTTTGGTGGGATCAGTTTCATGCAATGCAACCCGCCGAACACGTGGTCATTTGGGATGAGTTTCGGACTGCATTCCGAGCACATCATATACCAGCAGGACTCATTGAACGAAAGCTCAATGAATTTCTAAGTCTGACCCAAGGTACCCGTACAGTTACACAGTATGCACAGGTTTTCAATCACCTGTGCCAGTATGCGGGATCACATGCGGACATGGATGCCCGCAAATGTGATCGCTTCCGTCGAGGCTTAAACACCAAGCTCAAGGAATGGCTGAATTTAGTAAAGGCCAACAATTTCAATGAGTTGGTCAATATGGTCATTACTCAGGAAGATTGCATTGCCGCCCACCGAGCAGAAAAGAAACGAAAAGCACCTTCAGGACCTGCAACTTCACAGTTGCCAAGGTATCGATTGGTTCCAAGTAATACCCCTCGAGCTCCGCCTCGAGGCAATTTACCTGGCAGATGGGTAGCCCGACCTCCCCAGCAAGCACAATTCAACCGACCACCCCTGCCCCAAACTCAACAACAACCCCAACAAGGTCTGCGGCCGAGCTTTCCGCCAGCTACTCCAGGAAACAACAATAATCGTTGTTTCAATTGCGGAAGCCCGTCCCACTTCATTAAGGATTGCCCTCAACCTAGGAAATCATTCCAAGGGCAAACATCTAATCCAAACTACAAGGGCAAGGGTAAGAGACAAGTGGTGCAGGTCCGACAAGGGAGGGTGAATCTCACCACACTCTCCGAACTCCCTGAAGGGGCACCGATAATGACGGGTACATTTTCTATCAACTATCATCCCGTTATTGTTCTTTTTGATTCCGGTGCTACCCATAGTTTTATCAGCAAAGAATGTGGAAATAAAATAGGTTTGGATATCTATCCTGTTAATGGAGTATATATGATAACAACTCCGGGTGGTAATATCTCCTCAAATCAAGTTTGTAGAAGTGTACCAATTCAGATGGGTAACAATCTGATGAAGGCAGATTTACTCTCGCTAGACCTAAAAGGAATAGATGTTCTTTTAGGAGTAAATTGGATGACCCAACAGCATGTGTCTCTAGATATTTCTTCAAGAACTGTGGAGATAGGTTCCCCGGGAAATGAGCCTACCATTCTTTATCTTCCACAACCAAAGTTCTTCCATTCTTACACCTATGCTACGTCTGGGGTCAAACTAGAGGACATTCCAGTCGTCTGTGAATATCCAGATGTATTTCCGGATGACTTACCCGGAATGCCCCCAGACAGAGATATCGAGTTCATTATAGAACTCCAACCTGGTACAGCCCCTATCTCTAAGAGACCTTACCGAATGCCTCCTAATGAGTTGGCTGAATTAAAAACCCAACTCCAAGATCTCTTAGACAAAGGCTTCATTCGTCCAAGTGCATCACCATGGGGTTGTCCAGCCTTATTTGTGAAAAAGAAAGACAATAGCTTGAGGCTATGTGTCGATTACCGTCCTCTCAATGCGGTGACTATCAAAAATAAGTATCCTCTACCCCGCATTGATATCCTCTTTGATCAATTAGCCGGAGCCAAGGTGTTTTCTAAAATAGATCTTCGTTCCGGCTATCATCAAATTAAGATTCGACCCAATGATATTCCAAAAACAGCCTTCTCCACTCGGTATGGTCTATACGAGTATCTTGTCATGTCGTTTGATCTCACTAATGCTCCAGCTTATTTCATGTACCTCATGAATTCTGTTTTCATGCAAGAACTCGACAAGTTTGTGTGGTCTTTATTGATGACATCTTGATCTATTCTAAAACTCCAGAAGATCATGCTAAGCATCTCCATGTCATCCTTCAGCGATTAAGAGACCACCACCTGTATGCCAAATTCTCTAAATGTGAATTTTGGCTAGATACAGTCAAATTCCTGGGCCATACCATTTCTGGTGACGGAATATCCGTCGATCCCAGTAAAGTACAAGAAGTGATGGATTGGAAACCCCCGATCTCCGTCCATCAAATTCGTAGTTTTCTCGGTCTAGCTGGCTATTATCGCCGTTTTATTCCTGACTTTTCCAGAACAGCCAAACCTATGACCGAACTACTAAAGAAAGGTGTAAAATTTTTCTGGGATCAAAAATGCGAAGATGCATTTCATATTCTCAGAAATCATCTTACGACTGCTCCAGTCTTAGCTCAACCAGATGTTACAAAACCTTTTGACATCTACTGTGATGCATCAGGAACTGGACTTGGTTGTGTACTTATGCAAGACAACCGAGTAATTGCATATGCATCACGAGCACTTAGGGTTCATGAACAGAACTACCCCACTCATGATCTTGAACTTGCAGCTGTTATTCATGCCCTAAAGATCTGGAGACATCATCTGATGGGTACGAAATGTCATATTTATACTGATCATAAAAGCCTCAAGTATATCTTTACCCAGGCAGATCTGAATATGAGGCAAAGACGCTGGCTAGAACTTATCAAAGATTATGATGTGGAAGTCCATTATCATCCAGGCAAGGCCAATGTCGTTGCAGATGCCCTTAGTCGCAAAGCACATTGTTCTTGCCTATCCATTGAAGCATTCAACGAGACTCTCTGTTGGGAAATGAGTAAGCTCAACCTAGAGATCATTTCCCAAGGTCACTTAAACCACCTTTCGGTTGAAGCCACACTTAGAGATAGCATTGTTCTAGCGCAACAGCGTAATAAAGGGGTCAGAATCATTAAATAGAAGTTAATGCAAGGAGAAGGGAAGTATAAATGCTTCCGAGTTGATTCTAAAGGAGTGTTATGGTTCAACGAACGTATTGTTGTACCCAGGGACCATAGGCTCCGCAGGCAAATAATGGACGAGGCCCACTTGTCCAAATTCTCTATACATCCTGGCAGTACGAAGATGTATCAGGATCTGAAACAGAACTTTTGGTGGACTCGTATGAGGCGAGAAATTGCCAAATATGTGTCGGAATGTGATATCTGCCAAAGAGTCAAAGCCAGTCATTTGAAGACTGCTGGTATCCTTCAACCCCTAACCATTCCTTCATGGAAGTGGGAGGATATCAGTATGGACTTTATTATTGGCTTGCCCAACACTTCTCGGAGGCATGACTCTATTTGGGTAATCTTTGATCGATTAACCAAGACTGCACATTTCCTTCCCGTGCATACCACGTATATTGCCAAGAAGTATGCCGAGATCTATTTAGATCAAATTGTTCGACTTCATGGAGTACCCAAAACGATCATTTCTAATCGTGGAGCACAATTTGTTGCTAGGTTCTGGGAGCAGCTTCATGATGCTCTCGGAACTAAATTAATTCGAAGCTCTGCCTATCATCCTCAGACAGATGGGCAAACTGAGCGAGTAAACCAGATTCTAGAAGATATGCTCAGAGCTTGTGTACTCCAATTTAACAAAAACTGGGATAAATACTTGTCACTAGCAGAATTCTCTTACAATAACAGCTATCAGACAAGTATTAAGATGGCCCCATTTGAAGCTTTATACGGTCGCCGATGTCGAACTCCTTTGAATTGGTCACAAACCGGCGAGCGTAAAAATTTTGGACCCGATCTAGTTATGGAAGCTGAAGATAAGGTCAGGCTTATCCAGAACAATCTAAAGGCCGCCTAATCTCGACAGAAAAGCTACGCTGATATACGAAGAAGACCATTACAATTTCAAGTCGGAGACTTCGTATATCTTCGAGTATCTCCCACCCGAGGTGTTCAAAGATTCGGTGTAAAAGGGAAACTTGCTCCTCGATACATCGGACCCTTTGAAATCCTTGAAATCTGTGGACCTGTAGCTTACCGTCTCCAACTTCCTCCTCAATTAGCGGCCATCCATAACATCTTTCATATATCGAAATCGAACCAGATCTGACCTATACAGAACATCCAATCAGAATCCTAGACACTAAAGAGAGAAGCACCAGAAGAGAAACCACCAGAATGTACAAGATTCAATGGAACCATCACACGGAAGAAGAAGCAACATGGGAAACTGAATCTTATCTCCAGCATAACTTTCCCGACTTCTTCCAAGCCAACTTTTGAGCTTGATCATTCCATTCTATCCTGTACCGGAATCTCGGGACGAGATTCTTTTTAGGGGGGAAGGCTGTGACACTCAGGTAATTAGCTTGGTCACACCTTAGGATTTAGGTATGCTTTTATGTCCAAAGTATGGCAAATGTATGTTTTATGTATGTAATGTTATGGAAAAAGTGATGTTTATGTAATTAATTTTAACTAGAGGTCCTTTTATGCAAAATAGATAGAAGTAGAGGGAAAAGTTTAAAAGTAAGAGGGTTATTTTTGCAAAAAGTAATATCTATGGTTAAATTGCAAAAACAGGTGAATTTACCCCTGGGTATACATGTAAAAGTATTTTTATCCATAGGATTTACATAAAATGTGAAATTATTACTAAGTCTATTTTATTTCCAAAACTATTGCTCAAATGCAGATGAACCTTAAAGAGAAGTTGTAGAGTTTGAAAAACCATGCACTTTTGCTTTTTGGACCATCTTCATTTGAGCACTGGTTTAAAAGTTGCGAGCTCTTCTCAGTAAGGTCCCTGCTTTTCTCTGAAATTGCAAAGCAGTCCCTGGTTCAGTTCTTCCCCTTTTTCCTCCTGGCGCCTCTGCCCCCCCTGCTCTGCTCTTCTGGAACTTCTGCCGCCAGCGTAATGCGCCGCTTCTGGCCACCGCCGGCCATCTTCTGTGCCACCCCCGTCCACGCGTCGTTCCCCCGCCCGTCCACCGCTCTAGCCCCTCCCCTGTTGGCGCTCTGCCTGTGCGCCACGGCGCCTGCGGCACTGCCGCGCCGCCGCCGGTGTCTCGGCCGCTCGCCGTGTTCTCCAAGTTCCTCCCCCCCCGTAGCAACTCCCAGATGAGGCCCTGCTCGCCCGTGCCCCCCCCCTCCTCTCTTCCCAATTGACTATAAAGGGCCGCCGGGACCTCCTCGCGCGCGCCCAGTGCCCCGCCGCCCCACCATTGCGCCGCCGTGAGCTTCGGTTCCTCGTGGAGCTCTCTCCTCCGCTCTCTCCCTCCCCAAACCGACCGCCCGATTAGCTTCCTCGCCTTCCACTGCAGCTCTCCAGCCCGGCCGTTCCTTTCCCCGCACGCCGGAGCTCCACCGCCGCCGGTTATCCTTGGCCGCCGGTTCTGTCCTCCGTGGGCAGCACTCCTCCGGCCGCCTTGATTCCCTCCAAGACCACCAATAGGTAGCCCGAAGTATCCTCTTGCTCCCCCTCCTTTTCCCCCTCACCGCGGGCGACTTCCCCGGCCGGAATTTGGCCGGACATGTGCTCCCCCACCGCCGGCCATGGCCCTGGACCTGATTGCTCTCTGTGTTTTCTTTCCAGGGGGTTAGTTGTAAAATGCAGGGACTAGTTTGGAAAGGATGCCTGTTATTTCATGTGAAAGCATTTCCTGTCTTGTAAAATTCGTAGTAATTCATAGAAAAATCCAAAAATAGCAAAACCAGTTTTGTTAGAAAATAGATTTCAAACTCTATGACTTTTGTTAATAGAGTTTAGTTTGAAACAAAATATTTCTATCTGTATTTTAAATCTAAGATTAAGGGGTAATATACACTTAACCTTGTCATTTCATGCTTTGATATTTATGAAGTTTGGCATGAATGTTCTAGGTAACTTTATACAAAGTTTCAAACTCAAATTTGATTTAAACCTAACTTCTTTCAAATTTGAACTTTCAAATTTGAAATATTAACTAAACCTATTGTGTAACCTTTTGTAATTGAAATCTATTGTCTTTCTTTAATGTGATATTATTTGATGTTTAATGTATAATCAAATCTCCAAAACCTATGATCTTTTATTTAAAAGTTTTGAATTTATTTTGATTCATTTCAAATTCAAATTTAAATGTTTTAGTACTTGTTTGCAACAAACTCAGCAATGTCTTTGTAATTCCTTTATAAATAGTGCTTCAAACCTAAACCTCTTTATTTTATGAATTCTTGTGTGTTAATTGGGTGAGTTACAACATTTGAAATGTGAAATCAAATTTAAATTTTACCTTATTTATTTTATTGCATCTCATATAGAATCAACGACACTTGACGACGGGGACTACGAATTGGTGCTAGGACAAGACCAAGGCTTTTCCGAAGATCCAGCACAAGTCGTCGAGGAACTAACTGAAGCTCCGAACCCGAGTTCGGAAATCTCTGACACTCCTGCCCTCAACCCTACTCTAGAAGGCAAGCCCCGGACATATCCCATTACTTTATTTACACTGCAATCTATGCTTATTTATATTATATCTTGCATTAAGTCTAGGAGTTGAAGTGAAACCCTAGATGCATGAATCCTAGGAATCCAATGTAATGCTCCCGAGTCCTTATCGGTTAGATGCTTCGCTAATAGGACCGGTAGAAGTCGGGTGATTTCCTGTCACTCGCGCGATATAGGAATTGCATGTTTACATTTCTGCAACCACTATAAGGATGACGGACAGGGTCATGTGTTGTATCATGACCTGAGGTTTTACCCTGTCTGTTTTGATAAAAGTCATAAGGTCAGAATGTGTGGTAGTGGTGGCTAAGTTTTTGAAAGTACTAGCCACACGCCGCGAAATATGGTAAGCGGTAAGCCTAGTAACCAATCGGCCCGGCAAGTGGACATACCTCCCACCACTCGATTTTATGTTATGTTTACACGCACCGACGTGCGGGAGTACGTTCTGCAAGGCAGACAGGAATACGGGTTTTGTAGTCGCGCTACAGACGTATGTCCTGTACACATTGGGTGTGCGTACGGTCCTGCAGTCGCTTGTGGTGGACCTGATCCATGACCCGGAATGAAAGGCAAACGGTTGCTTCAGAATGCCCTGTTGGTATTCCAAGCGTGTGTGTTAGGTTTACCTTGCAAGGATAAATTCGATTCGAATCGTCCGCCTCTCACGAGGATTGAGATTGCTTATCCCTTCTGCCACATTGAGTAAAAAGTGGAACTAATGATGGATAATCTTGATGGATGATAATCACTACCTTGCTTGCTTAGTGTAGGTGCTAATCTAGAATAAATACTCAACTAGAAAATGAAAGCTAAAACTTGAAAATAGTTCATACTCTTTGTTACTTTTCAGCTGAAAATAAACCCAGAGCCTTTACAATGCCTTCATGTATCTAGTTATGGGCTAAAGTATACCCAGCCCCGGGTAAGCCTTGTTGAGTATTAGAATACTCAGCCTTGCCAATATCTGTTTTCAGGTACAACCTACGAGAATCCCACGGACAACCTTGTGTGGCCAACGTCCGTTCCGTTTGGCTGGTCCGTGGAGTGGGACCCGTCCCCGGCTGGCACTGACCCTCCGGAGTGACACCAGGCCCTGGGCTAAGCTTGGTGTTCGCCTTCGCGACGTGTGTAGTCGCGTAAAACTTTTTCCTTCCGCTGTGAGCTTAGACAAGCTGTTACGCTTGTCAGGTTAAACATGGTTTGTATAAATTTACTTATCTTTGAACTCGGATTGTAATAATGTATGTATGGTTGTAAATTAAAAGTTGATGAGCTATTCTGTGATGTGAACTCGCCTTCGTGCGAGGTAAACCTGCTTCGATCCTGTTGAACCGTGGTTGTATCAGGCGGAGACCAGACAGACCAAAGGATTGTCCCGTTTGAAGTGCGTTAAGCTGATTGCAGTTGTACGGCAGTCAATAGCGCACTTGAGCCGGAATAATTCAAGCGGTTCTGCCACAGCTGGTATCAGAGCTGTAGGTTTATCTTTACATCTAGAATAGCTCTTAAAAAGTGTTTTCTGGATAAAAGTTTGCCAACAAATGAATTTATAAAGTACGTTGGATCCGTTAAGGTTGGTGATTAGAACGTAAAGCCCTAGGGGTTTATATGGGAAAATATCAGGTGGCAATTAGGGTATATATATATATATATATAAATCTGACTTGCAGCACTACTTTCCGTCAAAACTTAAATTCCTGCACAATCCAACTTTACTTTCCATAACAACATCTACGAACGGAGGTAAGAAGGTAAGGATCCTCAGCCAACTGAGGGAGCTTGGCCTTCCCGTCGGTAATGCGAACCGAACGCTGTTTCTCAAGCAGTGGCCTACTTGAGATGCTGCCAATATACCAACTTAGGTTGATTATATTGGGAGTATATGGTTCGGCGCAGGGTATGGCGATCGCTGTTCATACCCCCGCATTTTGCGGTACCCCCCGTGAATACGTTGTTTCGATAACGTATGCTAACGTTGTCTGTACGGCGGTAATTGTACAGATGCTGTTTCTATAGTGAACAGTAATGTTTGGGGACGCTTTCATGTCGTGCTGCCATGAAAGGTTCATGAGATATATATATCTGTGTATTTTTCTGCAGGTACACTAACCACGATTACGCTATTAGGATGCGTAGGGTTTATCGATTAGTTATATATAGTGAGAGCCGTATGGTTATGCCACCGAAACTAACTACGTAAGTCCGAACATATTCGGCAGTTGTTTTGGTTGTAAGGACGAGTAGTGCGTGCATGCATAATTTGTTAACAAAAGGAATTTTCATATATAAAGGATATGTTGTTTGGAATGGGCTAATGAAGTATTAAGGATAGCTTTAGGATGGGTATCTTATGTGAAATCTTAGTTTTCCATCTGTTTTCCAGCCTTTGCTGTTACCAGAATCGGTTATCTCAAGTAAAGTTATCTTGTGAGTCTTCTGTAAAATAATTGCATTTCAGCCATTCAATGCAATTGTGTCCTCAATCCTTTGGGCTCCTGTTCTGTGTTGCTGTACCTCTGTATCTTACCATCCGAAATCTTGCTTCAGATGGCTGAGAACCCAAATATTCGTTGGGATCGTGAAGGACACGCTCATACCAACGCCTTGCATTGGGAGGGCTTTCCCCGTGTTTTGTGGGAGTCATTTCAGATTTTTGGCTATGATGCACCCCCACTCTATGATGGATATGAGTTTGTTGAAGCAGGCGTTCCTCGGTGTAGGGTGAAGATGACCATTCCGCAGCATCCTTCTCGTTACTTGTGGCAACCTGTCACAATTTGCACGGCTGGCCACCGCCTTGTGGATACCTTTGAGTCTGCAGCACTTGAAGCTATTCACATTTTCTGTGACAAGCACCCTGAAGAAGTGGCTGCTTATCCGATTGGTTTATTCCCAGCCACAGATCCTCGTGACTCCGAGTGGACCTTCAGGATCTCTTATTACAGTCATCTATTGGGAGATCTGTCTCATGAGACACTGCAAGCTCTAATCCGATTCATGAACGTGCAGCATCAATATCAGCTGCTGCAACGTCGGAGCATAAATCAGTTGTCTAACTTAGCTCAAGCTCACCATGGAACTATCATTCAGCAGCTTGATGAGCTAAATGAGCTTCACACTGTCACAAATGCCCAAGTTGACCTGTTGGCCCAACGCGATATGATTATCAATAACCAAGAGAACCAAATCCAGGAGAGGGAGATAGTTATTGCCCAGCGCAATACCATTATTGAGTTTCTCCAGGATCAGGTTCAAGATCTCACCATTGAGCTTGATGATGCTGTCAACCATATCAACGACCTCCATGAGCAACCCGCACCACCTGTAATGTCGGACGAAAGTGAGAGTGAGGAAGAAGAAGAAGAGCCAGAAGAAATAGAAGGAGAATCGGGTCTTGACTCCGAACACGGTGATCCTGCCCCAAAATCCCCAATCTAACCACTCTTCTTCTGGAAGAGTATCGTCAATGGGAAAATCTTGACGACTTTTAGCCTGTCGCTCTCCTTGTTGTTCTGGATGTAACTTAGGTGGTGTGTAGTTTACCTAGTTATAAAGCCACTTGTGGTATGTGTGGCATGTACTTTTAGGTAAGAGGTTGTAACAGTTTGAGTGTGTTGATGTAAGATGTAAGGATATTAATATCTATGTAGCAATCCAAATCCTGAGTTTTGGTTATCCTATTCAATATCGGTGCATCTGTTACAAGTGGATTGAATGGGACATATGCGTTACAAGTCTGTTTGATAATTGCATATTATCTGAAATTGGAGCAAGATTATGGTTAACAATGGATGTCTTCTTGATTTCAGATGGTTGGAGCTACTCGTGGAACCCCGGAAGGATTCCGGGCAGGACAACCTGGTAGTTCTCAGCAACCACCACCGCCACCTCCAAACCTGGCCGAGGTTATGGCCCGGCAAACTGAGCTTCTAAATCAACTTGTACAAGCTCAGATGGGCCATTTCCAGCAGCAACCTCGAGGCCGAGGAGAACCTCTATCGGCCACTTATCAGGACTTTCTCAGCACCCAACCTCCTTTATTCCATAAGGCCGATGAGCCTCTGGACGCAGATGCCTGGTTGCGGACTATCGAGTCTAAGTTCGCTTTACTGTCAGCTCCATGTTCAGAGGAGAACAAGGTGCTCTTCGCAGCCCAGCAACTCCGAGGCCATGCACGTCTTTGGTGGGATCAGTTTCATGCAATGCAACCCGCCGAACACGTGGTCATTTGGGATGAGTTTCGGACTGCATTCCGAGCACATCATATACCAGCAGGACTCATTGAACGAAAGCTCAATGAATTTCTAAGTCTGACCCAAGGTACCCGTACAGTTACACAGTATGCACAGGTTTTCAATCACCTGTGCCAGTATGCGGGATCACATGCGGACATGGATGCCCGCAAATGTGATCGCTTCCGTCGAGGCTTAAACACCAAGCTCAAGGAATGGCTGAATTTAGTAAAGGCCAACAATTTCAATGAGTTGGTCAATATGGTCATTACTCAGGAAGATTGCATTGCCGCCCACCGAGCAGAAAAGAAACGAAAAGCACCTTCAGGACCTGCAACTTCACAGTTGCCAAGGTATCGATTGGTTCCAAGTAATACCCCTCGAGCTCCGCCTCGAGGCAATTTACCTGGCAGATGGGTAGCCCGACCTCCCCAGCAAGCACAATTCAACCGACCACCCCTGCCCCAAACTCAACAACAACCCCAACAAGGTCTGCGGCCGAGCTTTCCGCCAGCTACTCCAGGAAACAACAATAATCGTTGTTTCAATTGCGGAAGCCCGTCCCACTTCATTAAGGATTGCCCTCAACCTAGGAAATCATTCCAAGGGCAAACATCTAATCCAAACTACAAGGGCAAGGGTAAGAGACAAGTGGTGCAGGTCCGACAAGGGAGGGTGAATCTCACCACACTCTCCGAACTCCCTGAAGGGGCACCGATAATGACGGGTACATTTTCTATCAACTATCATCCCGTTATTGTTCTTTTTGATTCCGGTGCTACCCATAGTTTTATCAGCAAAGAATGTGGAAATAAAATAGGTTTGGATATCTATCCTGTTAATGGAGTATATATGATAACAACTCCGGGTGGTAATATCTCCTCAAATCAAGTTTGTAGAAGTGTACCAATTCAGATGGGTAACAATCTGATGAAGGCAGATTTACTCTCGCTAGACCTAAAAGGAATAGATGTTCTTTTAGGAGTAAATTGGATGACCCAACAGCATGTGTCTCTAGATATTTCTTCAAGAACTGTGGAGATAGGTTCCCCGGGAAATGAGCCTACCATTCTTTATCTTCCACAACCAAAGTTCTTCCATTCTTACACCTATGCTACGTCTGGGGTCAAACTAGAGGACATTCCAGTCGTCTGTGAATATCCAGATGTATTTCCGGATGACTTACCCGGAATGCCCCCAGACAGAGATATCGAGTTCATTATAGAACTCCAACCTGGTACAGCCCCTATCTCTAAGAGACCTTACCGAATGCCTCCTAATGAGTTGGCTGAATTAAAAACCCAACTCCAAGATCTCTTAGACAAAGGCTTCATTCGTCCAAGTGCATCACCATGGGGTTGTCCAGCCTTATTTGTGAAAAAGAAAGACAATAGCTTGAGGCTATGTGTCGATTACCGTCCTCTCAATGCGGTGACTATCAAAAATAAGTATCCTCTACCCCGCATTGATATCCTCTTTGATCAATTAGCCGGAGCCAAGGTGTTTTCTAAAATAGATCTTCGTTCCGGCTATCATCAAATTAAGATTCGACCCAATGATATTCCAAAAACAGCCTTCTCCACTCGGTATGGTCTATACGAGTATCTTGTCATGTCGTTTGATCTCACTAATGCTCCAGCTTATTTCATGTACCTCATGAATTCTGTTTTCATGCAAGAACTCGACAAGTTTGTGTGGTCTTTATTGATGACATCTTGATCTATTCTAAAACTCCAGAAGATCATGCTAAGCATCTCCATGTCATCCTTCAGCGATTAAGAGACCACCACCTGTATGCCAAATTCTCTAAATGTGAATTTTGGCTAGATACAGTCAAATTCCTGGGCCATACCATTTCTGGTGACGGAATATCCGTCGATCCCAGTAAAGTACAAGAAGTGATGGATTGGAAACCCCCGATCTCCGTCCATCAAATTCGTAGTTTTCTCGGTCTAGCTGGCTATTATCGCCGTTTTATTCCTGACTTTTCCAGAACAGCCAAACCTATGACCGAACTACTAAAGAAAGGTGTAAAATTTTTCTGGGATCAAAAATGCGAAGATGCATTTCATATTCTCAGAAATCATCTTACGACTGCTCCAGTCTTAGCTCAACCAGATGTTACAAAACCTTTTGACATCTACTGTGATGCATCAGGAACTGGACTTGGTTGTGTACTTATGCAAGACAACCGAGTAATTGCATATGCATCACGAGCACTTAGGGTTCATGAACAGAACTACCCCACTCATGATCTTGAACTTGCAGCTGTTATTCATGCCCTAAAGATCTGGAGACATCATCTGATGGGTACGAAATGTCATATTTATACTGATCATAAAAGCCTCAAGTATATCTTTACCCAGGCAGATCTGAATATGAGGCAAAGACGCTGGCTAGAACTTATCAAAGATTATGATGTGGAAGTCCATTATCATCCAGGCAAGGCCAATGTCGTTGCAGATGCCCTTAGTCGCAAAGCACATTGTTCTTGCCTATCCATTGAAGCATTCAACGAGACTCTCTGTTGGGAAATGAGTAAGCTCAACCTAGAGATCATTTCCCAAGGTCACTTAAACCACCTTTCGGTTGAAGCCACACTTAGAGATAGCATTGTTCTAGCGCAACAGCGTAATAAAGGGGTCAGAATCATTAAATAGAAGTTAATGCAAGGAGAAGGGAAGTATAAATGCTTCCGAGTTGATTCTAAAGGAGTGTTATGGTTCAACGAACGTATTGTTGTACCCAGGGACCATAGGCTCCGCAGGCAAATAATGGACGAGGCCCACTTGTCCAAATTCTCTATACATCCTGGCAGTACGAAGATGTATCAGGATCTGAAACAGAACTTTTGGTGGACTCGTATGAGGCGAGAAATTGCCAAATATGTGTCGGAATGTGATATCTGCCAAAGAGTCAAAGCCAGTCATTTGAAGACTGCTGGTATCCTTCAACCCCTAACCATTCCTTCATGGAAGTGGGAGGATATCAGTATGGACTTTATTATTGGCTTGCCCAACACTTCTCGGAGGCATGACTCTATTTGGGTAATCTTTGATCGATTAACCAAGACTGCACATTTCCTTCCCGTGCATACCACGTATATTGCCAAGAAGTATGCCGAGATCTATTTAGATCAAATTGTTCGACTTCATGGAGTACCCAAAACGATCATTTCTAATCGTGGAGCACAATTTGTTGCTAGGTTCTGGGAGCAGCTTCATGATGCTCTCGGAACTAAATTAATTCGAAGCTCTGCCTATCATCCTCAGACAGATGGGCAAACTGAGCGAGTAAACCAGATTCTAGAAGATATGCTCAGAGCTTGTGTACTCCAATTTAACAAAAACTGGGATAAATACTTGTCACTAGCAGAATTCTCTTACAATAACAGCTATCAGACAAGTATTAAGATGGCCCCATTTGAAGCTTTATACGGTCGCCGATGTCGAACTCCTTTGAATTGGTCACAAACCGGCGAGCGTAAAAATTTTGGACCCGATCTAGTTATGGAAGCTGAAGATAAGGTCAGGCTTATCCAGAACAATCTAAAGGCCGCCTAATCTCGACAGAAAAGCTACGCTGATATACGAAGAAGACCATTACAATTTCAAGTCGGAGACTTCGTATATCTTCGAGTATCTCCCACCCGAGGTGTTCAAAGATTCGGTGTAAAAGGGAAACTTGCTCCTCGATACATCGGACCCTTTGAAATCCTTGAAATCTGTGGACCTGTAGCTTACCGTCTCCAACTTCCTCCTCAATTAGCGGCCATCCATAACATCTTTCATATATCGAAATCGAACCAGATCTGACCTATACAGAACATCCAATCAGAATCCTAGACACTAAAGAGAGAAGCACCAGAAGAGAAACCACCAGAATGTACAAGATTCAATGGAACCATCACACGGAAGAAGAAGCAACATGGGAAACTGAATCTTATCTCCAGCATAACTTTCCCGACTTCTTCCAAGCCAACTTTTGAGCTTGATCATTCCATTCTATCCTGTACCGGAATCTCGGGACGAGATTCTTTTTAGGGGGGAAGGCTGTGACACTCAGGTAATTAGCTTGGTCACACCTTAGGATTTAGGTATGCTTTTATGTCCAAAGTATGGCAAATGTATGTTTTATGTATGTAATGTTATGGAAAAAGTGATGTTTATGTAATTAATTTTAACTAGAGGTCCTTTTATGCAAAATAGATAGAAGTAGAGGGAAAAGTTTAAAAGTAAGAGGGTTATTTTTGCAAAAAGTAATATCTATGGTTAAATTGCAAAAACAGGTGAATTTACCCCTGGGTATACATGTAAAAGTATTTTTATCCATAGGATTTACATAAAATGTGAAATTATTACTAAATCTATTTTATTTCCAAAACTATTGCTCAAATGCAGATGAACCTTAAAGAGAAGTTGTAGAGTTTGAAAAACCATGCACTTTTGCTTTTTGGACCATCTTCATTTGAGCACTGGTTTAAAAGTTGCGAGCTCTTCTCAGTAAGGTCCCTGCTTTTCTCTGAAATTGCAAAGCAGTCCCTGGTTCAGTTCTTCCCCTTTTTCCTCCTGGCGCCTCTGCCCCCCCCTGCTCTGCTCTTCTGGAACTTCTGCCGCCAGCGTAATGCGCCGCTTCTGGCCACCGCCGGCCATCTTCTGTGCCACCCCCGTCCACGCGTCGTTCCCCCGCCCATCCACCGCTCTAGCCCCTCCCCTGTTGGCGCTCTGCCTGTGCGCCACGGCGCCTGCAGCACTGCCGCGCCGCCGCCGGTGTCTCGGGCGCTCGCCGTGTTCTCCAAGTTCCTCCCCCCCCCCCCCCGTAGCAACTCCCAGATGAGGCCCTGCTCGCCCGTGCCCCCCCCCCCCCTCCTCTCTTCCCAATTGACTATAAAGGGCCGCCGGGACCTCCTCGCGCGCGCCCAGTGCCCCGCCGCCCCACCATTGCGCCGCCGTGAGCTTCGGTTCCTCGTGGAGTTCTCCCCTCCACTCTCTCCCTCCCCAAACCGACCGCCCGATTAGCTTCCTCGCCTTCCACTGCAGCTCTCCAGCCCGGCCGTTCCTTTCCCCGCACGCCGGAGCTCCACCGCCGCCGGTCATCCTTGGCCGCCGGTTCTGTCCTCCGTGGGCAGCACTCCTCCGGCCGCCTTGATTCCCTCCAAGACCACCAATAGGTAGCCCGAAGTATCCTCTTGCTCCCCCTCCTTTTCCCCCTCACCGCGGGCGACTTCCCCGGCCGGAATTTGGCCGGACATGTGCTCCCCCACCGCCGGCCATGGCCCTGGACCTGATTGCTCTCTGTGTTTTCTTTCCAGGGGGTTAGTTGTAAAATGCAGGGACTAGTTTGGAAAGGATGCCTGTTATTTCATGTGAAAGCATTTCCTGTCTTGTAAAATTCGTAGTAATTCATAGAAAAATCCAAAAATAGCAAAACCAGTTTTGTTAGAAAATAGATTTCAAACTCTATGACTTTTGTTAATAGAGTTTAGTTTGAAACAAAATATTTCTACCTGTATTTTAAATCTAAGATTAAGGGGTAATATACACTTAACCTTGTCATTTCATGCTTTGATATTTATGAAGTTTGGCATGAATGTTCTAGGTAACTTTATACAAAGTTTCAAACTCAAATTTGATTTAAACCTAACTTCTTTCAAATTTGAACTTTCAAATTTGAAATATTAACTAAACCTATTGTGTAACCTTTTGTAATTGAAATCTATTGTCTTTCTTTAATGTGATATTATTTGATGTTTAATGTATAATCAAATCTCCAAAACCTATGATCTTTTATTTAAAAGTTTTGAATTTATTTTGATTCATTTCAAATTCAAATTTAAATGTTTTAGTACTTGTTTGCAACAAACTCAGCAATGTCTTTGTAATTCCTTTATAAATAGTGCTTCAAACCTAAACCTCTTTATTTTATGAATTCTTGTGTGTTAATTGGTTGAGTTACAACATTTGAAATGTGAAATCAAATTTAAATTTTACCTTATTTATTTTATTGCATCTCATATAGAATCAACGACACTTGACGACGGGGACTACGAATTGGTGCTAGGACAAGACCAAGGCTTTTCCGAAGATCCAGCACAAGTCGTCGAGGAACTAACTGAAGCTCCGAACCCGAGTTCGGAAATCTCTGACACTCCTGCCCTCAACCCTACTCTAGAAGGCAAGCCCCGGACATATCCCATTACTTTATTTACACTGCAATCTATGCTTATTTATATTATATCTTGCATTAAGTCTAGGAGTTGAAGTGAAACCCTAGATGCATGAATCCTAGGAATCCAATGTAATGCTCCCGAGTCCTTATCGGTTAGATGCTTCGCTAATAGGACCGGTAGAAGTCGGGTGATTTCCTGTCACTCGCGCGATATAGGAATTGCATGTTTACATTTCTGCAACCACTATAAGGATGACGGACAGGGTCATGTGTTGTATCATGACCTGAGGTTTTACCCTGTCTGTTTTGATAAAAGTCTTAAGGTCGGAATGTGTGGTAGTGGTGGCTAAGTTTTTGAAAGTACTAGCCACACGCCGCGAAATATGGTAAGCGGTAAGCCTAGTAACCAATCGGCCCGGCAAGTGGACATACCTCCCACCACTCGATTTTATGTTATGTTTACACGCACCGACGTGCGGGAGTACGTTCTGCAAGGCAGACAGGAATACGGGTTTTGTAGTCGCGCTACAGACGTATGTCCTGTACACATTGGGTGTGCGTACGGTCCTGCAGTCGCTTGTGGTGGACCTGATCCACGACCCGGAATGAAAGGCAAACGGTTGCTTCAGAATGCCTTATTGGTATTCCAAGCGTGTGTGTTAGGTTTACCTTGCAAGGTTAAATTCGATTCGAATCGTCCGCCTCTCACGAGGATTGAGATTGCTTATCTCTTCTGCCACATTGAGTAAAAAGTGGAACTAATGATGGATAATCTTGATGGATGATAATCACTACCTTGCTTGCTTAGTGTAGGTGCTAATCTAGAATAAATACTCAACTAGAAAATGAAAGCTAAAACTTGAAAATAGTTCATACTCTTTGTTACTTTTCAGCTGAAAATAAACCCAGAGCCTTTACAATGCCTTCATGAGTCTAGTTATGGGCTAAATTATACCCAGCCCCGGGTAAGCCTTGCTGAGTATTAGAATACTCAGCCTTGCCAATATCTGTTTTCAGGTACAACCTACGAGAATCCCACGGACAACCTTGTGTGGCCAACGTCCGTTCCGTTTGGCTGGTCCATGGAGTGGGACCCGTCCCCAGCCGGCACTGACCCTCCGGAGTGACACCAGGCCCTGGGCTAAGCTTGGTGTTCGCCTTCGCGACGTGTGTAGTCGCGTAAAACTTTTTCCTTCCGCTGTGAGCTTAGACAAGCTGTTACGCTTGTCAGGTTAAACATGGTTTGTATAAATTTACTTATCTTTGAACTCGGATTGTAATAATGTATGTATGGTTGTAAATTAAAAGTTGATGAGCTATTCTGTGATGTGAACTCGCCTTCGTGCGAGGTAAACCTGCTTCGATCCTGCTGAACCGTGGTTGTATCGGGCGGAGACCCGACAGACCAAAGGATTGTCCCGTTTGAAGTGCGTTAAGCTGATTGCAGTTGTACGGCAGTCAATAGCGCACTTGAGCCGGAATAATTCGAGCAGTTCTGCCACATGAGCTTCCACCGAAATCTGCGCAGACTGCTGAACATTTCTTCCAAATTTGCGATCAAGTCGTCGGAATCCCTGGTCTTGATGACCACGTCATCCACATAGGCCTCAACGTTCCGATGCAGCTGATCCACGAAGCACATCTGGATCACACGCTGATAGGTTGCTCCTGCGTTTTTCAACCCGAAGGACATAGTTTTGTAGGCATATGTCCCGTACGGGGTGATGAACGTTGTCTTGATTTGGTCCTCCTCCTTGAGCGCAATCTGATGATATCCTGAATAGCAATCAAGGAAATAAAGAAGGACACAACCAGCCATCGAGGCAACAACTTGGTCAATGCGCGGGAGCCCAAAGTGATCTTTGAGACAGTGCTTGTTGAGATCAGTGTAGTCGACACACATTCTCCATTCATTGTTCTTTTTCTTTACAAGAACATGTTGTCAGTCAAAACCCACCGGTGAGCAATGACAGGCAACACGAGGAGCCGGGAGGCTTTCGGGACTGCTGGTGGGCCCCGGTCCCTCGGTCAACGGCCCAACGATCTGGCGCACACCCTGCTTGGAGTTGCTAGGCGTGCCATCTGTGCACTCCTGTAGGCACAGACACTTATAAAGGTTAGTCCGAGCCGTGATCGGCTCATCTCTCCTCCCCAGTATCGGCTATGAAGAGCCGATTGCATCAATACCGGATCGGATCTTTGGAACAGGTAATACATATATGCATTTGATAATAAGATAAACCCTACTTCATAAATATCAATCTAATTCAATCCACGAAAACTAAGCCCTCATTGCATGATCGGAACATCCTACACGTGATTGAACCTAACGAATATGCAAAAGCATTAGAACAAACAACCTAAACAGAGATCCTAAAAGTAGCCAAAGAGCCGATTCCTAGAGCAACCTCTATCCAAGCTATGATCCAATACTAAACATACTGCCGGAACTTTCAACTCATTTGCAAGGCCTAATCATGCACATATTGAACTAAATTTCTAGTAAATAGAAACTAGCTATACCAGATTGGATCTACTAATAAAAACGAAGCAAGACGCAACCATCGCATCTATGATCAAACACGACGATTGCTAAGCGCACGAGAGTAACGAACAAAGCATGATCGGGATACAAAGAGAATAACGTTACTCTATGCACGCTACGATAACTAGTGCTACTCGCCATCTACAAGGCTTCAGAATGAGCAACACATAAAACGGACGAGCAAGGGTGACGCTACCCCGATCACGCAGAGTGTGATCGGAGCCGCATGGCACTTACCCGATGGAAACCCTAGAACAGGGGAGGCGATGCGCCGAGAGTTGTTGATGAATGATTCTTCTTTCTCTTGTTTACTTGTGGTACATATTTATAGTCCGTAGACTCATCCTTCTTAACTAACCATAACCAAACACGACACGACTCTTAACCACCTATATCTTAATTTACACGGCCTTTCTGGCCCTAATCACCTGCACAGGGTCCGTTTCGCAAGCTTATCGTAACTATCTTCTAGGCCCATCTTGCTCCATGGCCCGCTTCTGGCCCGGTCAGATTATGGCGATAACACATGCCCCCCTGGTTTCGGCAATGGTAATTCCGAAATCAACCATTTAGAATCGCCTTGACCCTTCGGCTTCCGGCCCGTACAATTACGCCCTTTCGACTTCCAACGGATATGACTGCTCTGTATCAGTCTCCTAGGGAACCGTTACGGTGCCGATTCACTTCACCTCTCTATTTACCTTTATAAACTTACCCCCGGCATCTTCCCCAATCATCTTTCTCTTGCAGCCATTATCAATTGCACTCCTTCTTTCTTTTTGCCATGGCTTCTTCTTCTTCTGCCTCCTCCATCATTTCTTTTGAATCTAAATCTTCCCGAGAACCTACTCTAGAATACGATCCGATTGCCGCTTATGAAGTCTGTGCCCCCCTGCATTGGGATGCAGAGGAATGGGACTTCCATTCCCAGTCAGAGGATGATGAACCCCTGACTGATGGTGAGGATCTCGCACTCCTCTTCGGAGCCAAGCTGGAGGAAGATGAAGATGATGCATCTTGCGGGGAAGACTTCTCCTCCTCGGAAGAAAGAGCTGATTCCTTTTCCTCCGACAAAGATCCGATGGCAGGTAACTTCCTTTTTGGCAGGTCATCGGACGAATCTTCCGACGACACCGAAGAACCCGAAGACGATGACGGCTTCACCAGTAACAGCAGCAGGGATGACGACAGCGGCAGCAGCAGTAGCGCTGATAGTGGTGCTAGCGTTGCTCCACCGACCAAGCACCGCAAGACCACTAGTGTGTACTGGTGGTAGGCTGTAGCATCGCCATTAGGTTGTTTCAAGGAGCAGTTAGCTCCTCTTTTGTACTTGCTGCCTTGCTGTGAATAGAATCCCCTTTTGCATCAGTAGATTTCTTGCACATAACAACCTGCTCAAGAGCCGATGGCAACGCATCGGCCTTAGAATATACCAATCCGGATCCGAAATAACTTTCCAATTTACTTTACCCTCTGCCGGACCTCAAATCCAAAATAGATCTCTGGACATTCTGGGATCCAGGCTAACTCCGAACTTCTTTTGCTCATAAACCCTAGCCGCAAAATCTTCCCCTGATTCTTGAGATGCACATTCGATCCTGCGCCGCCAACCCTAGATCTATTCTCCAAGATCTCGATTCAAGACTCCCGATGGCGGAATCTTCAAACACCGCCGCCGCCGTCTTCGGTCTGAAGGTAAGCTTCGACCCCCATTCATTTAATGCAACAACCGTAAATTTTACTGCGTGGTTAAATGACTCCTTCCTCAGCAATCTTGTTTTCTTGGGGTTCTTTCAGGCTTCCGATATCTTCCTACCACACCCTTCTTCCCCCAATTCTTTCTGCCTCGGGCCTCGTTCCTACGAGAAGCCCATAGATCTGATTTCATCCGAAACCAATCGGCTCCCTTTCGTGAGTCAGGACATAGATCTAGAGTCTTGGTCAGATAGCCTCCGCGCTTGGCCAAATCCTCCTGAATGTTGGATAGATTGGTATAACAGAATGGTGGATGCCTACCAGCCCCTATGGGAATCCATCGGGATAGCCGATGCTCTATCCCTGTCCCTCTCTCCTCTTGAAAAAGACGAGAACCTTCTGAAGACCATCGGCTACTTCTGGTCCGATGCCTTGAATTGTTTTCTTTTTGGGCATGGTCCTATGACACCAACGCTGCTGGATGTTATGATGATCACTGGCTTAGACATATCATCGGCTTGTCCCTCTGCTTACAGGCTCTCTGTAGTCCCCTTCAAACTGTCTTCTAAAGCAGAATGTACTAACTGGAGTACGTACTTGAACCAACACCAGAAGAGCAAAGGTCCTGTATCGGAGAAGGAGCACACGGCCTTTCTAAATTTGTGGCTTGAACATTTCCTCTTCTGTGGCCCTTCCCTTGCTCCAACCAAGAATTACCTCTCTCTGGCTTACGAGCTGGCCAAGGGTCACCCTGTTGGCCTTGGTAAACTATTCCTTGGGGAACTTTACAGATACCTTCATCTGATGACTTCGAGCCTTCTTTCGCAGAAGAAACTCAGAACTGGTGGTCCATGGTGGTTCATCCAGTTGTGGGCTCACCTTTATTTCCAAAGCTCTATCCCCAATTTCCCTTCCCTGGTCGGCAATTCTTTCCCTAATCTGAGTGGGAGACAGATTAGGTGCACCGGTTTTGGGCAGGCTTTATACAGTCTCCCCGGTGGGAAATTGAATCCCCCAGAAGCTTCTCGCTGGTTTAGGATTTTCTACAAAGGCCTAGATAACCCAAACTTCCTCCCATATGCCGATTCTGAACTTTTCGAGAACCCGGCTATATTCCGGCCGGCCGATCTTGCCCATGACACCGACACTAGGCGCCTATATTCCATCATGGTTCGGCCCTGCCTTCTTCCAGTTGGCATGAGTACCTCTAATCGGATCATCAAGCCCGGTTATGAGTTCTACTAGCCGGTCGTAGCAGCCCGGCAATTTGGTCTTGGGCAGGTGCCTCCCCATTTTCTTCTTCACTTCTTGACATCAAATAGGGTGGATCTCCCTGATGCTTTGACCACCCAGAGGTGCTACAGTCTGTTTACAGACCTTCCCCTATCTGTCCCTGCCAATCTTACCTTTGCTTCTTCGGCTGTCGATTTTGAGGGATGGTGGTCGATGTGGAAAACTCACGTTTTCCGAAGAGCTCTGGGTCCGATGCTGCAGCAGATCTACTCTGAATACGAAATCCCTGACGGAGAGGTATTTCTGCTTGACTAATGTTTCTCTTCTGACCTTATTGATCCCTTTCTGATTTCGTTTTCCATTTCTGCAGTAGGAAGATGGCCCAGAGCCAACAAATGATGATGGATCGCCCTTCCATTTCTCGCCGATTGCCCCTGTGGTCCTTTTCGGCAAAAACGCGCCTCCTCCTTTCGAAGAGCATCATGCAAATCCAGCCCAGTACTAAAAAGCTGACCCCCAAGCGGAAGCAATCTTCTGAGGCTGCTGCCCCCCGGGCTCGCGCTAAGACGAGGAAGGTTCTGGTCAGAAAGGTTTGGAAGGAAACTGCGCCATCTTCCCCTAATCCAGAAATTCCAGTCGCTAACCAGGTTCGGATCACCCTCCTGTTTTCATAATTGGACTTCTGCTCATATTCTTCTTTAATTATACTCTCTCCCCCTGTAGCCTGTCATCGTGGATGTCTCCAGTGGGGAAGAACCCCCATGCCAGAAGGGCTTGTCTTCGGAGGTGCCAGAGGATGTGGATGTGCCCATTAGAGCTTTGATCACCCTTCATGATCCTGATGCGACAGTCCTGGAGGGTCCCTCTGCATCGGCTACCATCCCGGCTGCTTCGCCAGGTCCGCAAGAGCTGGTTATGACCGTGCCCCTTGTTAGCCCCTCTCTGGAAGGACCATCCACCGCCTCAGCTACTGCCAATCTCCCTGCACGAGAGGCACATCCAGCAGAGCCGACCGTTATCTCATCGGCTATTGCTCCGGCAGAGCCGACCGCTATCTCATCGGCTGTCGCTTCTTCTTCTGGAGGTGTGGCTCCTCTGGCTTCTGCCGTCACCGTTCATCCTTCGGAAGGGACGCGCCCCCAGGAACCGATCGTTCCTTCATCGGCTATCGCCGCCTCCCTCTCGGGACAGGTATGCCTTAATTACTTCGGTCTTCCTCCGCAGTGCCTTGCTCACCCTCTTTTCCTCCAGAATCTGGATCTTTCAGAGCTCCTCGCGTTCGATCCTGCCTCAATCGGGTCGGCCATATTGGAAGCCGATGACTCTCCCTTGGACTTGGCCAGCACTGCCAATCAACTTCTCCGCATGAAGGATCTTCTATCAGGTCCGATCAACGCCCTGATCCAGGATTCCAGCACGGTGAAACAGATCCTTGATCAGGTCAACTCCCAGCTCCCTGTGAGCCTTCAGGTCAAGCTTTTGCCGACCGGGTACATCCCTTCTTTCCGAGCAAAAGTGGCAGAGGCTCGCCATAGGATTGAGACTCGGCGTTCCCAATCGCTCCTAAGGACTATCATCGCCGAGATGTGCCAGTCAGTCAACAAGAAGAAAGCCGCACTCGACGCCAAGGTTGACACATCTGCCTCTGCCCAGCGGCTTCATCTCCTGGAGAGAGAATTAGAAGACCTCGAGGCTAAAGTCCGGGCCACCAAGTAGCGCATTCAAGAGGAGAAGGATCTTATCGCGGGTTCCAAGCAGGAGGCAGCAGTCTTGACCGCCGAGCTGAAGGCAGACCTGGCCGAGCTGTGCAGCCTGAGCAAACAAGTGGTGCCGGGGGCGGACAAAGAGGACGAAGCGGTGATTGCTGAAGTTGACCGCATCCGTCTAGACGCCATTGCTACCATCAATAATTTCCTCCAGAAAACCTGCCCAAGATAAAATCTGTATTTTCATGTCGTGACCCTGGAGTCGATGGTTATACATCGGCTCTTTGATAACCTGTGGTGATTGATTGCTACAAAAACTTCTAAAGTCGATGGTTTTACACTGGCTGTTCAAATGCCTCTTGTTAACGTATGGACCGATCGTACTCATCGGCCTCTTTTTTTCATTTTTTGTCTTGCCAAAACGCCATCGACTTTGCCCGTATTGCCTCGCTTCAGCTTACTAATTATATCGGCTTGTTGCCTGATGGGTGCCATCGGCTTTACTGCTCGTCGGCCCACATACTTGGGAAGTATTTCTTAAGATGTTGACCATTGACTGCCACTGGAAACTTGACACCATCCAATTCTTCAAGCATGTACGCATTCTCAGGTAAGACCTGGTCAACCCTGTACGGCCCATGCCAATTTGGGGACACTTGCCATATACCGCATCGTTAGTACCCAATGGTAATACTGCTTCCCAGACCAAGTCTCCTACTTGAAATTCCTTCGGTTTGACCTTCTTATTATATGCACGGGCTACTTTAGACTTATTCTCCTTAATCTTCTCTAACGACCATAGCCTGAGTTCCGTGAGGTCCTCAACATTGTCACTCATCAGAGTAGCATATTCTTCAGCTGTTAAGTCATTTTGGAATTCTACGCGCCTTGACCCAGCCGTACTTTCCCACGGTAACACGGCTTCCTGCCCGTAGACCAATTGATAAGGGGACGTTTTTGTCGCCCCATGACAAGATATACGGTATGCCCACAATGCTTCTGACAAGACCTCATGCCAGCGTTTGGGGTATTCATCAATCTTCCTCTTAATCAACATGATAAGGCTCTGATTGGATGCTTCGGCTTGTCCATTTGCCTGAACATAATATGGAGATGATCTAATCAGCTTGATACCCATATCAGCGGCAAACTTCTTGAATTCTTCTGAAATAAAAACCGAACCACCATCTGTTGTAATGGTCTGAGGGATCCCAAATCTACGAATGACATGTTCCTTGATGAACTGAATAACATCTCTAGATGCCACCGATTTCATTGGAACCGCTTCTACCCATTTGGTGAAATAATCTGTGATAGCTAGAACGAACTGATGACCCTTGCTAGATGGAGGATTAATTTTGCCGATCATATCCATGCCCCAGCCTCTGAATGGCCAAAGCTTAATAATGGGGTTCATCACAGACGCTGGTACCATCTGGATCTTTCCGAACCTCTGACATGCTTGACACCTTTATAATGCTTAAAACAATCTCCCAGCATGGTGGGCCAATAGTACCCTGATCGCTTAATTAGCCATTTCATTTTATGAGCTCACTGATGAGTGTGGCAGAACCAACCTGAATTATACCGGCTCAAGTACGCGAGTCCACTCCCGAGGGCTCCAATGTGCTTCAAACGGTATAATTCCTTGGCCTGTCGGGTAACGTCCTGATAAACCACCGATACACAGGATCAAATAAGGTTACCTCACACGAAGGTGAGTCCAGAGATACAATCACCATCATATTTTACATCACAGGAAATTACAATACAAGATTTTCTTTAAGTAGTACGAAGTTTTAAAATTTAGAAAAGACATTACAAACTGTAAAGCTATGGTTTTTAGCAGCGGAAAACATATGCGACGATTACAACGCGTCGTGGCAAGACGGATGTCATGCTAAGCCCGGGCACGACATCACTCGATAACACCAGTGCTGGCCGGGGACGGATCCCATTCCACGGACCAACCTTCTGAAAGAGCATAGGGCCAAGCCAAGTGTAATATCCAGGTAGTTAGACAGTTTGATAGTAAGTCTGGATGTATTGTGTGTATGCATGATATGGAATATATATATACAAGTTGTACAAAACAATACGAGTATAATTCTAAATTATGAGTTTTATAAATTCATATGTGCAAATGTGTGAAAATGTTCTTAAGTGTCAAATTTCAGATGGCTATAGAAAAGAAAAGAGCAAAAGTTAAATAAACCTAAGGGGAATAGACTTTATATGAAATTAAGGACCCTTATGTGATTAATACAAAGATATAAGGACTTACATGTGAAATGGTAAAAAGATAAAAGTAAAACTTAGTTTTACCTAAGGGCTAAAGTGTAAAAGAGCTAGTCATGATTACTCCAGAAAATCTTACAAAGAGACCCCAAACATTAAAGCATTTAGTGCAAATTGTAAAACAAGTTTACAAATTAAGTTGTATTCAAAAGTTCAAAATGAAACTGTACCCTTTGAGATTTTGAACTTGAACCTAAAAGCATTCTTGTAGGATTTGAAATTCTCTACAACTTTGCTTTAGACATTTTCCTCATTAGGATTTTGTAGCAGTGGAAAATTTTGGTTTACAGAGGAGCCCCTGAACTTTTTAGAAATCACAAACTAGTCCTTCTGACTCCAGTCTGCTTCGTCTTCCTCTGACCGCGCCGCTTTCCCCTTCTGCTCCGCCCTGCCACTGCCGTTCACCACCGGCACAGACCTCCAGAGCTCCACCTCCAGCTGCTACACCATCCACGCGTCACCTCCCCTCGGTTCCGGCCGTTTTCCTCTCCCTTCCTGGCCGCACGCGCGCGCGCCACGACACCCCGAGCCATCTCCGGCCGCCACCTCCTCGCCGCCGTGGAACGCTCACCACAGACCCTTAACCTTCTCCCTCTCGCGCGCAACAGCACCACTTAAACACACACGGCCTATTCTGTTACTTCCAGAGCCCAATTTCGAGCGCCCGAGCTGCATTCCGCCGCTGCCGTCTTCCTCCGCTCCGGCCGCACACTGCACGCCCGTGGGCAGCCCACACCGGACCTCCTCCGCCTCAACCAACACCTGCACAAGCTTTCCCGTAGTCCACTGGTGCTCCTCGACCACTCGTGGCCCTCCAATTTCCATTGAAATCTCGTCGCCGACGATCACCACCCGCCGCCGCCTTCGGCCTCACCGTGGGCAGCACCACTCAAGCAATCCCGAGCCACCACAACACCATAAACAGCACCACATCATCACCCCGAAGCTGTTCGACCTATCCATTGGCTCTCTAGTGCACCACAGAGCCTTCCCGACGCTCGCCGGCGTTTCTCCTCGCCGCCGCCGCATCGGTCTCCGTCGATCCCCCTTGATCCAGCGTGTTTTCATTCAATTAGTTGCACGTACACATTCCCCAGGACTCACTATTTCTCGTGCGCAGGATCTTGGCCAACGTTCATCGCCGGAGCACCCTCGTCGCCGTCGACCCCTCCGCCGTCACCTCGGGCTCAAGTCGAACTCCATCTTTCCGGTCATCCCCGCCCTCGACAAGTAGCTCAACAGAACCGTTGTAAGCTCCTGCATCCTTCCCTGCCCTTGGACCTCACCGCCGGTGATCACCGTTGCCGGAACACGGCCGCCCCCGCCTTGCTCTGTTCTGGTTCACAGCCAAGGACCTCGGGTTAGAAGGAAAAGAAAACCAGGGGGTTAAGTGCGTAGCCTTAGACTCAAAGGAATAGTGACCGAAGGACCTTTTGTGTAAATTAGGCTGTCAACTTAGAAATTCTGTATCTATTCGAGGAAAAATCATAAAAATGCAAACTAAATTTTGTTGGAATCCTTAAGTCAAATTCGACTACTTTTGTTTAGGAAGTTTGAGCTGTAGGTGTATATTTTCTGATGTAGATTAAATATTAGAAAATAAGTGTTTTAATTGTATCTCATGTTGTAGGCATGTGTTAAAGCTGAAATTTGGATCACAGATTGTAGGTGCTATGTATAGCACTGTGTAAAAAGTTCGAGTACTTTACTGTTCATTTGCTTAGATTTTGAGTACTTTTTGTTATATGTTGATAAAAGTTTCTTAATTTAATTCCAAATGTGTTCCTTCATATTTAGGGCTGAAAAATTTATCTTAGCTTTGTTACAACAGGAGTAATTTAAGACAAAAATTTGAGAAACAGAAACCTAATATAACTTGAGTTATAAATTTCAAACTTAAATTCAAAGGTAATTCATAAATAATAATTGTTATGCATGAAAAATTATGAAACTTTTCTGGACTATTAATCTTGAGTAATTCATGATGTTCTTAAATTCTGAACCCTAGTTTTAGTGTAAAACTCCAATTATAATTATATCTTGAAAATTCCAATTATAATCTTGTTTAATTTTGTGGCTTAGTTCCTTTAGAGTAAAATTTCAATAAAACCCACCTATGATAATTTTCATAAGTACTAATTATTTTTCTTAATTCAAGATTTGGTTAATTAATCCAAGTTAGCCATAATTAAGTAATAACCTAAGATTAATTACAATGTTTAGCTAATAAAATAAATAGAGTTTGTTAAGTATATTTAGTGTTGCTTATAGTAAACTGATATACTACTTATTATAGTTAATCGGATGTTTAGGGTAACCACCCTGTTGCCTAACGAGACTAGTTAGTTTAGTTAATACTTGATAAATGACTGCCCAGTAGAGAGTAGTTTGGTTATTTATTGTAATATAGTTTTCTTTTATTTGGATTGCAACTTTATTGGAAATTGAAATGAAAATGGATACATCCATTAAACTTCAACTTGCATATCACGTAGACTCGACCACTCTCGCTGACGGGGATTATCAGCTGATCCCAGAACAAGAAGAAGTTTATTCTGAAGACCCCGGGAATCTCGTCGCGGTTTTCTCTGAAGCCCCGAACCAAGGTTCGGAAGAAAATATTTTGACTAACCCCAACCCTACCAGCGAAGACAAGCCCCGGACATAACCCCTACTTTACTACACTGCAACCTATACTATTTATATATATCTTTATGCATTATGTTCTTAGGAATTGTTTGGAAACCTTAGTTGCATTATTCTAGGAACCAATGTATTGAACACTAGAACTGAAGTCCGAATAGCTGCTCTGCTTATAGGACCGGTAGAAGTCGAGTGATTTCCTGTCACTCGCGCGATATAGGAATTGTGATGTTTACATTCCTGTTATCACTATAAGGATGACGGACGGGAATTTTATGAGGTATCATGGTCAAGATGGTACCCCGTCTGTTTTGATGAATTTGGTAAGGTCGCAGTGTGTGGTAGCGGTGGTTAAGTGTTTGAAAGTACTAGCCACATGCCGTGAAATATGGTAAGCGGTAAGCCTAGTAACCGATCGGCCCGAGGAGTGGACATACCTCCCACCACATGTATTTGCTTCTTTTGGTTACTTTGTTCGACGTGTAGGCATACGTGTTGCTGGGCAACCAGGAGTACGGGTTTTGTAGTCGCGCTACAGACGTATGTCCTGCACTTTGGAAGTGCGTATGACCTGCAGTCGCTTGTGGTGGATCTGATCCACGAGTCGGAATGAAAGGCAAACGGTTGCTTCGGAACAACCCTTTGGTGTTCCAAGCGTGTGAGTTAGGTTTACCTTGCAAGGGTTGAATCTCGATTCAGAATCGTCCGCCTCTCACGAAGTATGAGACTGCTTATCCCCTTTACCACATAGAGTAACAATAGCAACTTTATGATTATCAAAGATGGTGCTTGATTAAAGATTTTACCATGCTTGATTAGTTATAGGTGCTTACCTAGAATGGTTAATCCACTAGAATCTGAAAGCTAAAAGTTGGAAATAAGGATCTACTCTTTGTTGCTTTTCAGCTGAAAACTCTACCTAAAGCTAAAAGCCTTCATGAGTCTAGTTATGGGCTAAGGTATACCCAATTCCGGGTAAGTCTTGCTGAGTATTAGTATACTCAGCCTTGCTTTTGTTGATTTAATCCAAGTAATCTCCCTGATGAGCCAGCATTCATTACACCGTGGCCCTACCCTTTGCCTGATGGTTGGTCCGTGGAATGGGATCCGTCCCCGGCCAACACAGATTCCACCGAGTGATATCATGCCAGGGCTAGCATAATATCTGTAATGACGACGTGTATAATGACTACGTTTTTCAAATTCCGCTGCTTTGACTGAAAACTAAAACCTCTCTTGTAATAATCTCTCCTATGTGGGAGCTAATGATGATTTGTACATTTTTGTAATGTAACTGCCTGTGGTGTAAGATATTTGGCATTGTATCTCTGAACTCACCTTCGTGTGAGGTACCTTGTTGGATCCTGCGTTCGGTGGTTTATCGGGACGTTACCCGACAGACCAATAGTATTATACCGTTTGAAGTACGAGGTAGCCCTTCAGTGAGGACTCGCGTACTTGAGCCGGTATAATTCAGGTTGGTTCTGCCACAGCTGGTATCAGAGCTAACAAGGTACATTGGAGATATAAAGTGCCTTAAACATACTTTCGATATAAAATTTGACCAATAAAGTATTTTGCTAAAGGTACGTTGGATTCGTTAAGGATTATGTATAGTACGTAAGCCCTAGGGTAATGTTATTATGGGAATTAGAGGTGGCTGTAATATATATATATATAATTCTGACTTCCAGCATTACTTTTCTGTTGAAACTTAGATTTATGCACAACCCAACCTTACTTTCTGTAACGACATCTTCGATCGTGAGGTAAGAAGGTAAGGATCCTCAGCCAACTGAGGGAGCTTGGCCTTCCTGTCGGTGATGCGAACCGAACGCTGTTTCTCAAGCAGTGGCTTACTTGAGATGCTGCCAATGTATCAATTTCGGTTGATTACATTGGGAGTATATGGTTCGGCGCAGGGTATGGCGATCGCTGTTCATACCCCCGCATTTTGCGGTACCCCCGTGAATACGTTGTTTCGATAACGTATGTTAACGTTGTCTGTACGGCGGTAATTGTACAGATGCTGTTTCTATAGTGAACAGTAATGAATGGGGACACTTTCATGACATGCTGGCATGAAAGGTTCATTGAATATATATATATATGCATTGTGGTTTTCTGCAGGTACACTAACCACGATTCCGAAATTAGGACGGATAGAGTTTACCGACTAGTTAATAGTGAGAGATGTATTTATATTGTGCCACCGTAACTAACCACGTAAGACCAAGATTACTTGGCAGTTAATTTTTGTTTGTGAGATCGGTTAGTACGTGCATAATCCATTAATCAACTAAATTGAATGCTTAAATTGATGCTTCCTAAGAAATAGGCAACATGTTGGTATTTCTTAATTTGGGTAAGTAAGAATCTTAGTTGGGTATCTTAGGCATCCATCTGATTTCCAGCCTTTGCTGTTATCAGAATCAGCTATCTTAATCCAATTTTACCTTGTAAATTTTCTCAACAGGGTAAAAATATCTTACCATTTGCATTGTTGTCGCAGATGGCTGCTCCTGCTAATACCTTTTGGGATCAGGAGGGGCACTTTCACACCAATGGTTTACATTGGGAAGGATTTCCTCATCTTTTGTGGGAATCCTTGAGTATGTTTCATTATACAGAGCCTCCTCTGTATGATGGGGTAGAGTATCGTGAAGATGGAGTTCCCCGCTGCAGGGTTAAGATGATAATTCCTCAACACCCTTTCCGCTCCTTATGGCCTCCCATAGAAGTGGAAGTGGTTGGATATCGTCTAGTGGATACTCTTGAAACTGCTGCTTTAGAAGCTATCAAACTCTTCTGCAATCAGCATCCAATTGAAGTTGCCGCATATCCTATTGGGTTATTTCCTACCATAGACCCGGGTAATTCGGACTGGGATTTTCGGACAGACCATCATGGTCATCTACTAGGAGATCTGGCTGAAGAAACCGTTCGTATCGTTACCAGGTTTATGGATGTGCAATATCATTACCAAATGCTACTGCGTCATGGGGTGAGTCAGATAACTAGTGTGGCTCAAAGCCACTATCGGAATGCTGACCATCAAGTAACCCAAATAGAAGAATTACAAGCCTTGGTAACACAAAAGGATGAAATCATTGCAGCAAGGGATGAGACAATCCTCCATCGTGAAGATCAGATCAATGAGAGTGATCATATTATCACTCAGCGTGACACTGTTATTGAGTTCCTACAGGCACAAATTCATGATCTGATACTTGTGGCTGATGATGCCCAGGCTCACATTGAGGAACTGCAGCAGCAACCGATACTTCACGCTATACCCATAATGCCTGAAGAAGAAGAAGAAGATCCAGAAGAGATTGAGGGTGTTTCAGAGATTGACTCTGAGCATGGGGATCCAGTTCTTAGTCCCCATCACTCTTCTTCTGGCAGTCAATCTTCTGTAGGCAATTTCGACGATCTTTAGTTTAGCAAATCATCGACTATCTAGATGTAACCTATGGGGAGTGTAATAGCTTAAGGAGTATGTAACTTAGCTAGATCTCATGCCAATTGTTGTAACATAGATGGCCTGCGTAGAGATCTTTCGGATGTACGATGTGGAAAACAAAAGAACCAATATTGTAATATAAGTTTCCTGTTTTATCATCCTGTTCATTATCCTTATGATTCTGAAATGAGATGATTGAATGGAGTATGTGCTTTGTTTATATCTTCTGAAATTGGGAGTAAGGCTATATGGTTAATGATGGACATCTCCTTTGTTTCAGATGGTTGGAGCCACACGTGGAACCCCGAAAGGTTTCCGGGCTGATCAGGCCAGCGGTTCCCAACGACCGCCACCACCTCCTCCCAACCTTGCCGAAGTCATGGCTCGGCAAACGGAGTTGCTCAACCTGCAGGTACAAGCCCAGCAAAACCAGCAGCATCAATTCCGAGGAGGCCGGGATGATCGCAATCCTCCTATGGCTAGTTACCAAGATTTCCTCAGTACCCAGCCGCCTTTCTTCAGTAAGGCGGAAGAACCATTGGATGCCGATGCCTGGCTCCATATTATTGAATCGAAGTTCGCTCTCCTGACCATACCTTGTGCGGACTCTAGCAAAGCTTCCTTTGCTGCTCAACAACTTCGTGGTGCTGCTCGAATCTGGTGGGACAATTTCCATGCCATGCAACCTGCAGGGCATGTCATCACATGGGATGAATTCCGGGTCGCCTTTCGAGCGCATTATATTCCCGCAGGACTGTTGGAGCGAAAACTTAATGAGTTCCTGGCTCTTACTCAAGGTGCCAATACAGTTCTGCAGTACGCACAGAATTTCAATCATCTGTGCCAGTATGCAGGGTATCATGCAGATAATGATACCAAGAAACAAGACCGTTTTCGCCGAGGCCTTAACACCAAACTCAAGGAACGCCTGAACCTTGTGAGGGCTAATACTTTCAGTGAGTTGGTCAATATGGCCTTAACTCAAGAAGACTGTATTGTGGCGCATTATGCCGAGAAGAAGCGGAAGAACCCTGCTGGACCCTCGAGTGCTCAACCACCGAGGTATCGGGTTGTTTCTAATACGCCGCCCAGAGCACCACAGCGCAATGCTCCAACGGGAAGATTGGTTTTTAGGCCGCCCCAGCAGCAAGGGAGGTACAGACCTCCTGTGCCCCCGCAACAAGCACAACAATCTGGCCAACGGCCAAATATTCAGCAAGTGCCACAGAAAGGTAGCAATTATCGCTGCTTCAATTGCGGGAGTGCGGATCATTTCATCCGAGATTGTCCGCAGCCCAAGAAGCCTAATCCCGGGCAAAGCTCTACTCAGGGGAACCAAAACAAGGGCAAGAAGCCGGTGATGCAAGTCCGTCAAGGACGGATTAACTTCACCACTCTGGCAGAACTTCCAGATGGAGCTCCCGTCATGTCGGGTACATTTTCTATTCACCACAAACCAGTTGTTACTTTATTTGATTCTGGAGCAACACATAGCTTTATTAGTAACAACTGTGGTACCCGACTAGGACTTGATTCTTGTCCTATCCAGGGGTCATACATGATTTCTACCCCTGGAGGAAAAATCACCTCCAACAAAATAGTTAAAAGTGTGCCAATTCAGTTAAGTAGCATTGAAATCAAAACTGATTTGGTTTTACTAAGTTTGGAGGGTATCGATATTATACTTGGGACAAACTGGATGACTGAACATCGAGTCCGGTTAGACATATCTTCCCGAGTTATCGAAATTGATTCACCGTATCGTGGGGCCATTACTCTTTATTTGCCTCAGCTAGAATATCTGCATCCTTGTACTTATGCTATCACAGATATCAAAGTCAAGGATATTCCTATAGTATGTGAGTACCCCGATGTCTTTCCAGACGACTTGCCTGGAATGCCACCAGATAGAGACATCGAGTTCATCATTGAACTTCAACCGGGCACTGCTCCTATTTCAAAGAGGCCGTATCGCATGCCTCCAAATGAATTAGCAGAACTGAAAATTCAGCTTCAAGATCTTCTTGATAAGGGTTATATACGTCCAAGTGCCTCACCTTGGGGTTGTTCTGCTCTTTTTGTCAAAAAGAAAGATGATAGCCTAAGGCTATGTGTCGATTACCGTCCACTCAATGCGGTTACTATCAAAAATAAGTACCCTCTTCCCCGCATTGATATTTTGTTTGATCAGCTAGCCGGGGCTAAGGTCTTCTCTAAGATTGACTTACGCTCTGGTTATCATCAGATCAAGATTCGGCCTTGTGATATTCCAAAAACGGCTTTCTCAACCAGATATGGACTTTATGAATATCTGGTTATGTCATTCGGACTTACCAATGCACCGGCATATTTCATGTATCTCATGAATTCTGTATTTATGCCGGAGCTCGATAAATTTGTTGTGGTCTTCATCGATGATATTCTGATCTACTCCAGAACCAAAGAAGACCATGCTAATCATTTACGTGTCGTTCTTCAACGACTACGGGATCATCACCTTTATGCCAAAATTTCAAAATGTGAATTCTGGCTGGATAGTGTGAAATTTTTGGGACATACTATTTCTAGTCAAGGCATATCAGTTGATCCAACCAAAGTTCAAGAAGTTATGGACTGGAACCCTCCCACTTCAGTCCACCAAATACGAAGTTTCCTTGGATTGGCAGGATATTATCGCCGATTCATTCCAGACTTCTCCAAGATAGCTAAACCCATGACTGAGCTACTTAAGAAAGAAATTAAGTTTCGTTGGGATGATAAGTGTGAGGAAGCATTTCATGCTTTGAGAAAACTTCTGACGACTGCTCCAGTACTAGCTCAGCCAGATAGTACCCAGCCTTTTGATGTCTACTGTGACGCTTCTGGAATTGGCCTTGGTTGTGTCCTTATGCAAAACAACCGGGTTATTGCTTATGCTTCCCGAGCACTTCGGACTCATGAGCAAAATTATCCAACACATGATCTTGAATTGGCAGCAGTTATCCACGCTCTCAAGATCTGGAGACATCATCTTATGGGTGCTAAGTGTAACATTTACACTGACCATAAGAGCCTCAAGTATATTTTTACTCAAGCTGATCTAAATATGAGGCAAAGGCGTTGGTTGGAGTTAATCAAAGATTATGACCTTGAGGTACACTATCATCCGGGCAAAGCTAATGTGGTTGCGGATGCACTTAGCCGCAAGTCACATTGTCACTGTTTAACCATATCCACCTTTAATAATACTCTTTGCCATCAAATGAGAAGACTCAATCTTGAGATTATTCCCCAAGGTAGTTTAAACTTAATCTCCATTGAGTCTACTCTGCGGGATAAAATCGTCATGTCACAACTACATGATGAGGGTGTCAAAATTATCAAATCCAAGCTATCCCAGGGAGAAGCTAAATATCAGTGTTTTCACACTGATCATCAAGGAGTCCTATGGTTCAACGATCGGATTGTTGTGCCTAAGGATCATCAACTTCGTAAGCAAATCCTCGACGAAGCACATTTGTCCAAATTCTCTATTCATCCTGGTAGCACCAAGATGTATCAAGATCTTCGGCAACATTTTTGGTGGACCAGAATGAAGAGAAAATTGCCAAATATGTATCCGAGTGTGATAGTGCCAGAGAGTTAAAGCTAGCCATTTAAAAGCCTCTGGTACGCTTCAGCCATTACCCATACCGTCATGGAAATGGGAAGACATTAGCATGGATTTCATTGTCGGTCTTCCCAACACATCTCAAAAGCATGACTCCATATGGGTAATCATTGATAGACTCACGAAAACAGCTCATTTTCTTCTTGTGCATACCACTTACTCTGCTAAGAAGTATGCCGAAGTCTATCTGGAACAAATCGTTCGATTGCATGGGGTTCCAAAAACCATCATATCTGATCGAGGGCCTCAATTTATTGCACGATTTTGGGAACAATTGCAATCAGCTCTAGGGACTAAATTGATTCGAAGCTCTGCGTATCATCCCCAAACTGATGGGCAGACTGAGCGAGTTAACCAAATCCTTGAAGACATGCTCCGAGCTTGTATTATTCATTATGGTACGAGTTGGGACAAGTGCCTTGCTCTAGCTGAATTTGCTTACAACAACAGTTATCAAGCTAGTCTTCAAATGGCTCCTTTCGAAGCGTTATATGGTCGCCGATGTCGAACTCCTTTGAGATGGTCTGAGACCGGTGAACGCAAAATCTTCGGACCAGATCTAGTCGTTGAAGCCGAAGATAAGGTTAAGATTATCCAATCTAATCTTAAAACCGCTCAGTCCAGACAAAAGAGCTACGCAGATAAGAGGAGGAAACCTCTACAATTCCAAATAGGAGATTTTGTTTATCTCCGAGTATCTCCTACCAAAGGTGTCCAACGTTTTGGCATAAAGGGGAAGTTAGCACCTCGATATGTCGGACCCTTCGAAATTCTCAATGTTTGTGGCCCAGTGGCTTACAAGCTTCGCCTTCCGTCTCAATTGGCTGCTATTCACGATGTTTTCCATGTCTCCCAACTTAAGAAGTGTGTCAAAGTACCCACGGAAATCGTTGAGACATGTGCCATTGAGATTGAACCCAATCTATCGTACATTGAACAACCTTTTCAAATTCTGGATACTAAGGAAAGATTCACCAGAAGAAGGGCAGTTAAGATGTACAAGATCTTATGGGATCATCACACCGAAGAAAAAGCAACTTGGGAAACTGAGTCTTATCTTCAACGGAATTTTCCAGACTTCCTTCAAGCCAATCCCCAAATCTAATCATTTGGTTCTACTCAGCTTCGGAATCTCGGGATGAGATTCTTTTAAGGGGGGAAGGCTGTAATATCCAGGTAGTTAGACAGTTTGATAGTAAGTCTGGATGTATTGTGTGTATGCATGATATGGAATATATATATACAAGTTGTACAAAACAATAAGAGTATAATTGTAAATTATGAGTTTTATAAATTCATATGTGCAAATGTGTGAAAATGTTCTTAAGTGTCAAATTTCAGATGGCTATAGAAAAGAAAAGAGCAAAAGTTAAATAAACCTAAGGGGAATAGACTTTATATGAAATTAAGGACCCTTATGTGATTAATACAAAGATATAAGGACTTACATGTGAAATGGTAAAAAGATAAAAGTAAAACTTAGTTTTACCTAAGGGCTAAAGTGTAAAAGAGCTAGTCATGATTACTGCAGAAAATCTTACAAAGAGACCCCAAACATTAAAGCATTTAGTGCAAATTGTAAAACAAGTTTACAAATTAAGTTGTATTCAAAAGTTCAAAATGAAACTGTACCCTTTGAGATTTTGAACTTGAACCTAAAAGCATTCTTGTAGGATTTGAAATTCTCTACAACTTTGCTTTAGACATTTTCCTCATTAGGATTTTGTAGCAGTGGGAAATTTTGGTTTACAGAGGAGCACCTGAACTTTTTAGAAATCACAAACTAGTCCTTCTGACTCCAGTCTGCTTCGTCTTCCTCTGACCGCGCCGCTTTCCCCTTCTGCTCCGCCCTGCCACCGCCGTTCACCGTCGGCACAGACCTCCAGAGCTCCACCTCCAGCTGCTACACCATCCACGCGTCACCTCCCCTCGGTTCCGGCCGTTTTCCTCTCCCTTCCTGGCCGCACGCGCGCGCGCCACGACACCCCGAGCCATCTCCGGCCGCCACCTCCTCGCCGCCGTGGAATGCTCACCACAGAGCCTTAACCTTCTCCCTCTCGCGCGCAACAGCACCACTTCAACACACACGGCCTATTCTGTTACTTCCAGAGCCCAATTTCGAGCGCCCGAGCTGCATTCCGCCGCCGCCGTCTTCCTCCGCTCCGGCCGCGCACTGCACGCCCGTGGGCAGCCCACACCGGACCTCCTCCGCCTCAACCAACACCTACACAAGCTTTCCCGTAGTCCACTGGTGCTCCTCGACCACTCGTGGCCCTCCAATTTCAATTGAAATCTCGTCGCCGATGATCACCACCCGCCGCCGCCTTCGGCCTCACCGTGGGCAGCACCACTCAAGCAATCCCGAGCCACCACAACACCATAAACAGCACCACATCATCACCCCGAAGCTGTTCGACCTACCATTTGCTCTCTAGTGCACCACAGAGCCTTCCCGACGCTCGCCGGCGTTTCTCCTCACCGCCGCCGCATCGGTCTCCGTCGATCCCCCTTGATCCAGCGTGTTTTCATTCAATTAGTTGCACGTACACATTCCCCAGGACTCACTGGTTCTCGTGCGCAGGATCTTGGCCAACGTTCATCGCCGGAGCACCCTCGTCGCCGTCGACCCCTCCGCCGTCACCTCGGGCTCAAGTCGAACTCCATCTTTCCGGTCATCCCCGCCCTCGACAAGTAGCTCAACAGAACCGTTGTAAGCTCCTGCATCCTTCCCTGCCCTTGGACCTCACCGCCGGTGATCACCGTTGCCGGAACACGGCCGCCCCCGCCTTGCTCTGTTCTGGTTCACAGCCAAGGACCTCGGGTTAGAAGAAAAAGAAAACCAGGGAGTTAAGTGCGTAGCCTTAGACTCAAAGGAATAGTGACCGAAGGACCTTTTGTGTAAATTAGGCTGTCAACTTAGAAATTCTGTATCTATTCGAGGAAAAATCATAAAAATGCAAACTAAATTTTGTTGGAATCCTTAAGTCAAATTCGACTACTTTTGTTTAGGAAGTTTGAGCTGTAGGTGTATATTTTCTGATGTAGATTAAATATTAGAAAATAAGTGTTTTAATTGTATCTCATGTTGTAGGCATGTGTTAAAGCTGAAATTTGGATCACAGATTGTAGGTGCTATGTATAGCACTGTGTAAAAAGTTCGAGTACTTTACTATTCATTTGCTTAGATTTCGAGTACTTTTTGTTATATGTTGATAAAAGTTTCTTAATTTAATTCCAAATGTGTTCCTTCATATTTAGGGCTGAAACATTTATCTTAGCTTTGTTACAACAGGAGTAATTTAAGACAAAAATTTGAGAAACAGAAACCTAATATAACTTGAGTTATAAATTTTAAACTTAAATTCAAAGGTAATTCATAAATAATAATTGTTATGCATGAAAAATTATGAAACTTTTCTGGACTATTAATCTTGAGTAATTCATGATGTTCTTAAATTCTGAACCCTAGTTTTAGTGTAAAACTCCAATTATAATTATATCTTGAAAATTCCAATTATAATCTTGTTTAATTTTGTGGCTTAGTTCCTTTAGAGTAAAATTTCAATAAAACCCACCTATGATAATTTTCATAAGTACTAATTATTTTTCTTAATTCAAGATTTGGTTAATTAATCCAAGTTAGCCATAATTAAGTAATAACCTAAGATTAATTACAATGTTTAGCTAATAAAATAAATAGAGTTTGTTAAGTATATTTAGTGTTGCTTATAGTAAACTGATATACTACTTATTATAGTTAATCGGATGTTTAGGGTAACCACCCTGTTGCCTAACGAGACTAGTTAGTTTAGTTAATACTTGATAAATGACTGCCCAGTAGAGAGTAGTTTGGTTATTTATTGTAATATAGTTTTCTTTTATTTGGATTGCAACTTTATCGGAAATTGAAATGAAAATGGATACATCCATTAAACTTCAACTTGCATATCATGTAGACTCGACCACTCTCGCTGACGGGGATTATCAGCTGATCCCAGAACAAGAAGAAGTTTATTCTGAAGACCCCGGGAATCTCGTCGCGGTTTTCTCTGAAGCCCCGAACCAAGGTTCGGAAGAAAATTTTTGACTAACCCCAACCCTACCAGCGAAGGCAAGCCCCGGACATAACCCCTACTTTATTACACTGCAACCTATACTATTTATATATATCTTTATGCATTACATTCTTAGGAGTTGTTTGGAAACCTTAGTTGCATTATTCTAGGAACCAATGTATTGAACACTAGAACTGAAGTCCGAATAGCTGCTCTGCTTATAGGACCGGTAGAAGTCGAGTGATTTCCTGTCACTCGCGCGATATAGGAATTGTGATGTTTACATTCCTGTTATCACTATAAGGATGACGGACGGGAATTTTATGAGGTATCATGGTCAAGATGGTACCCCGTCTGTTTTGATGAATTTGGTAAGGTCGCAGTGTGTGGTAGCGGTGGTTAAGTGTTTGAAAGTACTAGCCACATGCCGTGAAATATGGTAAGCGGTAAGCCTAGTAACCGATCGGCCCGAGGAGTGGACATACCTCCCACCACATGTATTTGCTTCTTTTGGTTACTTTGTTCGATGTGTAGGCATACGTGTTGCTGGGCAACCAGGAGTACGGGTTTTGTAGTCGCGCTACAGACGTATGTCCTGCACTTTGGAAGTGCGTATGACCTGCAGTCGCTTGTGGTGGATCTGATCCACGAGTCGGAATGAAAGGCAAACGGTTGCTTCGGAACAACCCTTTAGTGTTCCAAGCATGTGAGTTAGGTTTACCTTGCAAGGGTTGAATCTCGATTCAGAATCGTCCGCCTCTCATGAAGTATGAGACTGCTTATCCCCTTTACCACATAGAGTAACAATAGCAACTTTATGATTATCAAAGATGGTGCTTGATTAAAGATTTTACCATGCTTGATTAGTTATAGGTGCTTACCTAGAATGGTTAATCCACTAGAACCTGAAAGCTAAAAGTTGGAAATAAGGATCTACTCTTTGTTGCTTTTCAGCTGAAAACTCTACCTAAAGCTAAAAGCCTTCATGAGTCTAGTTATGGGCTAAGGTATACCCAATTCCGGGTAAGTCTTGCTGAGTATTAGTATACTCAGCCTTGCTTTTGTTGATTTAATCCAGGTAATCTCCCTGATGAGCCAGCATTCATTACACCGTGGCCCTACCCTTTGCCTGATGGTTGGTCCGTGGAATGGGATCCGTCCCCGGCCAACACAGATTCCGCCGAGTGATATCATGCCAGAAGCTAGCATAATATCTGTAATGACGACGTGTATAATGACTACGTTTTTCAAATTCCGCTGCTTTGACTGAAAACTAAAACCTGTCTTGTAATAATCTCTCCTATGTGGGAGCTAATGATGATTTGTACATTTTTGTAATGTAACTGCCTGTGGTGTAAGATATTTGGCATTGTATCTCTGGACTCACCTTCGTGTGAGGTACCTTGTTGGATCCTGCGTTCGGTGGTTTATCGGGACGTTACCCGACAGACCAATAGTATTATACCGTTTGAAGTACGAGGTAGCCCTTCAGTGAGGACTCGCGTACTTGAGCCGGTATAATTCAGGTTGGTTCTGCCACAGCAAGGGAAGAGTAGGGCCTTCAAGACATTACCTGCAAAACATATAACTAGCAAGGCTGAGTATACTAATACTCAGCAAGGCTTACCCAGGATTGGGTATACTTTAGCTCATAACTAGACTTATGAAGGTTTATAATAGTTCTGGGTTTAGTTTCAGCTGAAAAGAAACTAAGAGTAGATCCTTATTTTCAACTTTTAGCTTTCAAGTTTTATGTGATTATCCATTCTAGATAAGCACTTATAACTAAGCAAGCAAGGTAGAGCTCTGTATCTCAACCATCAGTATTACTCATCATATAGTTGCTCTTGTTACTCTGTGTGATAAAGGGATTAAGTAGTCTCAATCATCGTGAGAGGCGGACGATTCTGAATCGAATTTAACCTTGCAAGGTAAACCTAACTCACACGCTTGGAACATCCAACGATAGTTCCGAAGCAACCGTTTGCCTTTCATTCCGACTCGTGGACAGGTCCACCACAAGCGACTGCAAGAACATACGCACTTCCAAAGTGCAGGACATACGTCTGTAGCGCGACTACAAAACCCGTATTCCTGGTTGCCCTTGCAACACGTATTTCCTCAATCGAACATAAGTAACCAGAAGAAGCAAGATGAGTGGTGGGAGGTATGTCCACTCCTCGGGCCGATTGGTTACTAGGCTTACCACTTACCATATTTCGCGACATGTGGTTAGTACTTTCAAACGCTTAACCCCGATCGGCACACACCGCGACCTTATCAATTTCAACAACACCGACGGGGTATCACCTCAACCATGATACCTTACAAAACACCCGTCCGTCATCCTTATAGTGATAACAGGAATGTAAACATTACAATTCCTATATCGCGCGAGTGACAGAAAATCACCCGACTTCTACCGGCCCTATTAGCATAGCAGCTAGTCGGACTCAAGTGCTAGTATCCATCACATTGGTTCCTAGGAGAATGCAACTAGGGTTTCAAGCAATTCCTAAGAACTTAATGCATAGAATACGTAGATAGATATAGATTGCAGTGTAATTAAAATAGTGGGATATGTCCGGGGCTTGCCTTTACTGGTGGGTCTGAAATCAGAAATGTTAACATCTTCCGAACTTTGGTTCGGGGCTTGCGATATTCCTTGGTGACATCCACTTGGTCTTCAGAAACATCCTCCGCAGACTCCGGGGAGATCTCGCAGGTATCGTTGCCGAAAGAAGTCGTATCTACATGTAATGCAACATTACATTCAAATGTGCACACAAAACTATTTTACTTCACAACAAAGTTGCAATTCAACATTCATTTAACAAGCTACTCACATAACAATCAAAAGAGATCTGAAACTAAACTTAGGTGAAGCTTTAGGGAGACAACTAATCAGAATCAGCTACATGTTGAGGGTTACAACAGAGCTGATTGGAAACAACAGAGGTTTAGCCAATTGACGAGTGCATCGGGTTCCTAGACGATCGATGAAAGCATCGATTACTTCAGCAGAGGGGTGTTTCCTAGAGCAACTATGTCTTAACTGGGATGTGCTTAAGTGTTATCCTAGGTAACTAGGTGTGGTTGTATCGACTTGATTACGTCAGCACAACAATTGAGTGACGTATAGCCGAATGGAGTGTGGTTAAGGGTATATGACTGATAGATATATAGCCGATCTCTCAGTCGATACATCGACTGATAGAAGTATGTGGATAAGGATGAGAAAACTAAGGATTGATCGGCCATAACCGATATGGAAAACAACTAGAATCGGCTTGGATTGGCCGATAACAAGAATCCTAAGAATGTGTGCATCTCCGATACATCGGCTATGTGCAGCCGACGTAGGACAAAACAGAAGAATCGTATCGGCAGTAGCCGATACTAGAAAGGTAACAACCGTATCAGCTAACCAGCCGATGATAGAAGTATCGACTGATAGCTGTTACACAGAAACATCCTAGACTCAAGGAAAACGGATGCTTAGCAGCTGAACCAAAAGCTGGTGTTGAAACGCAGTTGCAGAGATATATAAGCTAAGCAACAGATGCACCTGAATTAACAAAGACCTTTACACGAAGAGAAACTTAAGGAAACGGCAATCAAGACAAGGATAACGTTTTGACGGCAAGTATATGAGCACTAGGGTGATAGGATCAACTAGATATCACACCCTATAAATTATCTTCCAGCTATAACACATGCATACAATATGAGGTACAAACAAAGCATTCATTCCCTAACATTTGACCTAGACCACACATCAAAGATTTTCAATTCAAGAGCACAACATAAAATTTGTAGGGTTTGACTTAGGATTTCAAACAAAACTGATTTTACATTTTTATGAACTTCCTACAAAAATCTATGAAATGTAGAAGTTCATCAATTTGAAATACAGAAAACTTTGGAAATTTTACAAAGAACACCCTAGAGTTTTCTAAAACATAGCAATCAAGTCCCTGGTCCGGGAAAACGGATAATAAGAAGTTAACGACGATATCCCGGCAAAGGAATCGCCGGCATTAAGAAGATGCAGTAGGTCGGAGCAAACCTTGGGTTATGGAAAAGAACGGACGGAAAGTGAAGTCCCGTGGCGAATAAGATTGGCGATGAGAAGTATTCGACGGTGATGAAAAGTAGAAGTTGCTAGGTGTCATGGACTCCTGGGAAGAAGCCGATAGGGCCGGATTGGTTCGCTATGCCATCTCTTCCACGAACCTCAGGGCTTTCCGGCTCACGAGCTGAGTCTTCTCTGCTCATGCTCATGCACCGCAGAAACGCATCTGGTATGCCCGTGCCGTCACTTGCAGGGCCGCCGTACCTGGCTGCAGCTCCTGTGCATCACTCTCGCTCGCACAAGGTGTAGTTCTGCCGCCTTTTCCGCCAGCTGCGACGCCTTCCGAATCGGCCTACCACTGCCACGGGCAGAATGCTTCTGCTCCATACTCGCGGATGCGCTAGTCCAATTCAGTCCGAACCTCCGCCTTCGTTTAGCCGTGCCACACTCGCCCCTTCTGCCTCCGCGAGAACCGAAGCCCGTTCACACCGGGGCTATCTCCATATCTTTCGCGAGCAGTCCGTAGTGCTGCTTGATCTCATTCGCTGCTTTCCCTTTAATGGTCTCCGACGTCCTCCACGCGCGACTCTACCGCTCCCTGGGCGGGTCCGCCTGCAGCCGCCACATTACAACTCCTCTCGCATCGCGCGCGACCTCCCTGCACATCATCGCCCTGTACGCTGTGTAGCTGCTCCTCCGCTTCCAGCTGCCGAACCCGTGTTCGCTCGGCCTTGCCGCATCACTTCCGCGCTCGCACATGCGTGTTCGCGCTACCTGGGCTTACTCCTGCCCCGGCCGAGCCACTCGCACACGCGCGCCAACCGCGCCTCCAGCGCCCTCCGCGCGCGCCCCGCTCAACACCTGTCTATACCGCCAACTTCCGTACACCATCGCGTGCACGCTCGCCCGAGCCGTTGCCGCTCCGCCAGCCGAGCTCCGCTCCTGCTTTGGCCGAGCCGCTCCTCGTTCGCCCAGTGCACTAGCGCCGCGCCGCTCTGCCGCTCGGGACCTCGCCCGAACGCTTGCACCACGAGCCACCCTCGCTGCGTCGCACGACACCCGCCCGCTCTGCTCCATCCGCGCGGCGTTCACCCCTTGCTGCCTCGCACCTGCGCTCCGTACCCGAGCCAGCGCGTCCGCGCGCCGCTGGCCTGCTCCCTCTGCCGCGCTGCGTCTCTGCTCCCCGCGCGTCCGCCTGCCTGCGCGCTCGCCTGGGCCGCACCTCCAGCCGCTCGGGCTCGCTCCCTGCGCTGCGCCTCCAGCCGCTCGGGCCTCCGCGCCAGCCACCGCGTGCCCGCCTGGATCCACCTGCTCCCGCGGCTGCCTGCGCGCCACGCCGATGCGCGCCGCCCAGAGCTGCTGCACACCGCCCGCTGCTGCCTGCAGCAGCGCTGCCGCTAGCCGCCCGACCGAGCCCTGCCTGCGCACGCCCGCGAGGCCGCCGCTCCAGCCCCCGCTAGCGCCGCCACAGCACCGAGCCGCACGCTCCCGCGCGCCCCTTGCTGCCGGTCAAGCCGTGCGCCGCTTCGCTCGCCCCGCTCGCGAGCCATCCGCCGCTCGGGCCGTCCGTGCCGGGCCGCCTAACTGCCCGCGCGCGCGCCCGCGCCTGGCCGCGCGCCCACGCCGCGCGCTGCCTGGGGCCGCCGTGCCAGCGCCGCCCAGATAGGTGCGCCACTGTGGGGGAAAAGAAGAAGTGCCAGCGGAAGGAAAACAGAGATGGAAGATAAAAGCAAAGAGACACCAGGATAAGGAAGAGGTCAGAAGGACAGATGGAATTTTCCAAGGGCTTATGCGTAATTTCCGAAAACTGCAGGGACCTATTTGTAAAACAAAATTTTCCGTTGATTTAGAACCCTAATGAAGAAATGCCCAAAACGAAAGTTGGAGAGTTTTTCAAACTCTACAACATTGCTTTAGGGCTCAAGTTCAAAAATTCAAAACTTATATTTTTACACATGAATTTTTGAACAAAAGTCGGATTTGAATTGCTTTTGTCCTAAAGAACGTAACTTTATAAAATTCAGGACCTAAAGGCAAGCATTTATGACACGTCATAATGATGGGATTGACTCGTCATAATGGTTGGATAGACATGTCATGATGACTTGCACTTTTACACTTTAGCCCTGAGTAAATTTGAAAGTTACTTTTGTAAATCAAACATTTGCATAAAAGGACTTGTACTTTTATAAAATCACATAAATACCCTTATTTTTACCACTTTACCCAAAATTTTTACACAATTCAACACTTGCATTTCCAATGCAACTTTTGGATAAATATATATTTTTTTACAAGGAATAAAATAAGAAAAACATGTTTACCAAAACCACCTTTCACTTATTTTGAAATTATCCTTCTCCAAATACATTTTGCAAAAACAACCCTAGGTTTTTCTGTAATTACAAAAATACCCTTTTTTTTACTTGTACTTTTAAATTTTCAAAAGTTTCACATAAACGTACACAAGCTTTACACTTAACAAACATATATTTCACACTAACAAAATATATGCCTAGCATTACAAATACACGGACTGTCACAATGAGTCCCACATGTTCCTTCGTGGACTTCATGCAGGAGCCGATTGGATTCGACCGGCCCCAAGCATTTAAGCAGTAACCCCGCCAAGGTCCTGTAGAACATATCATCCCCTATCAGGACATACCTCATGGCTTTGTATCATATCCTCTTGGGTGCCCCCCGAGCTGAATCCTTCAAGTAATTGAAGATATCGGCTCTCCAATCTCCCTGGTCCAATAAGTATACCTGATGATGTGATCCATCGGTTTTGTACCCTGAAGCCAGTTGCGCCCAGATCATTGGCCTCTGCATTCTGAGCTCTAGGTATCCAATAAAAATTTATATACCTAAACTGGGCTATTAGTTCCTGGCACTGCACCCACAACGGAAATAGTAACTCACTTTCACACTTGTATTCTTCTGTGAGTTGGGCGATTACCAATTTTGAGTCCCCGAATACTTCTACCGCTTCGGCTCCAGCCTCCAGAAGCAACTCCATGCCTTTATGCACCGCCTCGTACTCTGCAATGTTGTTGGTATAGGTAGTAGGTAATCTGATCAAGAAAGAATACATTGCCCCCCGAGGCGATACCAGCAGGATGCCGATGCCACACCCGTCTCCACAAACTGACCCGTCAAAGTACATAGCCCAAGCTCGTACAGAAAGCGCTGCTATGTTGGTATTAACCCTCTCAGCAATGATATCCGCTAACGCCTGCCCCTTGACTGCTTTTGCGGGTTGATATCGGATATCAAACTCCGATAATGCAAACATCGATTTTCCCAATCAGCCTTTCAACGCAGGAGCCGATAGCATATGTTTTATAACATCCGATTTGCAAATGATGATTACCTCAGCCGATAACAGGATATGGCGAAGCTTGGTGCATGTAAAAAATAAGCAAAGGCAGAGTTTCTCCATATCGGGGTATCTTGTTTCTGCGTCTAGCATCCTTCTGCTGAGATAAAATACCACCCTATCCTTGCCATCATATAATTGCACTACCACCGAAGCAATAGAGGTGTTACCGACTGATAAATATATGTAAAACGGCCTATCTTGTTGAGGTGGAACCAACACAGGCGGTTGCGATAAATATTCTTTAATTTCTTCGAATGCCCGTTGCTGTTCTGCCCCCCCCAGAAGAATTCTTCATTGGTTCTGATTTTCACTAACTCCATAAAAGGTTCAATCCGCCCAGATAGATTAGAAATAAACTTCTGACGAAATTAATCTTGCCGATAAGCTGCTGGAGCTCCTTCTTGGTAGTGGGTGGTACCATAGTGCGCACGGCTTCCTGACTTTTTAAGCCGATCTCGATACCTCGTTCATGAACCAGAAAACCCAAAAACTGCCCAGCTGAAACGCCAAAAGCGCACTTCTTTGGGTTCATTCTGAGCCTGAACTTTCTAGTTCGTTCTAGAACCTATCGCAAATCACCTAGATGTCTTTCAACCGATGCTGACTTCACTACAACGTCATCGATGTAAATTTCCACCAGATTGCCGATCAGATCATGGAAGATGTGGTTCATGGCACGCTAATACGTAGCACCTGCATTTTTCAGACCGAAGGTCATAACCACGTACTCGAATAGAACCACTGCTCCAGGTACTCTGAATGCAGTTTTGTGTATATCTTCAGGGGCCATAAAAATCTGATTATACCCGGCGTTACCATCCATGAAACTCAAAATTTTGTGACCGGCAGCCGCATTAATCAATATTTCTGCAACAGGCATTGGATATTCATCCTTCAGAGTAGCCCTGTTGAGATCTCTGAAATCCACATAAACCTGCCATCGGCCATCCTTTTTCTGCACGGGTACAACACTTGAGATCCATTCGGCATACCTGCAAGCCCTAATAAATCCGGCTTCTAACATTTTCTCTACTTCTTTTTTCACTTCGACCAGGACATCGGCTTTCATCTGACGCACTCACTGCTGGAACGGTCGAAATCCACTTTTAAGAGGGAGCCGATGCTCCACTATGCTCCTATCAAGCCCAGGCATCTCCGTATAATCCCAGGCAAAGCAATCGGCATATTCCTTTAATAAAGTTATCATCGGCTCTCGCAAGGATGGATGCAACTTCTTACTAATGAACGTTGGTCGTGGCTTATCCCCAGGACCAATATCTATTTCTTCAAGTTCGTCGGCCGACGTGAAACCATATCCTAATTTCCCATCCTCCGTTAGATCAATGCTGCAGATGGGAAAAGGAGATGGTAAAAAGAATTCCGGCCGATTGTTAAGATTGGCCGATCCACGCATCCCATTACTTTCCAAATTTTTATGAAAAGAATAAGGCCGGCTGCCAACGCTGGCCACCCCATAACAACTATGTAAAACACTTGCCTTCGAAAATCTAATTTTTTGGGGCCGATTGTAGGAATCGGCCTCCATAAGTACGCTGTAATGACTTATTTCATGCAACTCTTCTACTCTGTAAGGCCGGTGGATAAGACCAGCCTTACTCCGTTTTTTGTAGCCTCAATGCGATCACACCCTTCTAGACTCATCCCTGAAATTGGCTCTTGGTCCTCTGCATCCCAGATGCTCATGGCAGCATGCGAAATTTCAATTGAATCATCTGCTTCGACCACCTCCACCTCATCTCCATCCCACTGGATAAAACACTGATGCATTGTGGAAGGGATGCAATAGTTAGTGTGAATCCAGTCCCTGCCAAGTAAGATATTGTAGGTACTTTTGCTGTTAACGATGAAGAACGAGGTCGGGACGGTCTTGTTTCCAATGGTGAGATCTACACTGAGGACGCCTTGAGCTTCAGAAGTCTGCCCATTGAAGTCACTTAGCGTGACATTGGTCTTGATCAGGTCTCCGGTGGATCGCCCCAAATGGCGCAGAACTGAGTATGGTATGATGTTGACTGCCGCTCCCGTATCCACCAGCATCTTGTTAACGGGCTGACCATTAATATACCCTTTAAGGTATAAAGCCTTCAGGTGCTTGTAATTCTTGGCTTGCGGCTTTTCAAATATCACCGGCCGTGGTCCCAAGTCAAGCTAGGCTACTGATGGCTCTTCGCGGGTCCGAGCATGGAATTCTGTAGGAAGTACAAAAACCATATGCGTATCAGCCGATACCTTTTTATCGGCTTTTGTTGACTTGGGCCACCATTCCTTTCTGGAAGGGTGTGGCTCCTTTTCCTGCACATAATGGACTTGTTCTGCCAGATCCGGCCGCGCCTTTCTTAATGTCTCGATGTACTTGGCCTTGGCTTCTTCCAAGCTACACAGCCGCTGAACCCTGCACTTCTGGGAATGATTAAGTCCATCAGGGCACCAATGTGGACGATGGTACCTATCTTCCTCTTCATCTTCCCTTCGAGGTGATCGAGCCCACTCTTGCTGGGTTGGAGCAGGTCCTAGCCGCCAAAAAACTGAGTCCCTTGCATCTGGCTTTACAGGCCCACACTCTAGGTAATCCCTGATAGTAGGCAACCGAGTCATACCAGAATTCCTACAATACCTGAAGAAAGGGCAGTACCAATGATCGCGAGCGTCTTCATGCTTCCTCAAGCGTTTTCCAGCGTGAAGCTCATATTCTTCTTCCTTAGATTCCCACTGGAGGTGCTGCTGGTACTGGTATTCATATTTCCTGAGAAGATCAGAAGAAGTTGGCTGTTGATTCCTCATATACCTTACTTGTTCTTCCGTGACATATTCTTTCTTCTCTTTTTGGGGCCGATCGCTGGGAACAGCCTCCTTATTCTTGACCTGGCGGCGTGATGCCACCCCCACCATGTTGATGCCGAGCGCGAAGTCTAGCTGTCGCCTTGCAGACCGGTCGTAATTTTCTACCATGTTCACACCAGGGAAAGGCTGAGTGTCAACTTTCATGGCGGTCTGGCCTAGGATCAATCGGCCCTGCTCAATAGCCGATTGGATTTGCTGATGGAGCTCCTTGCAATCACTCATGGTGTGGGTAAAGGAGTCATGCCATTTACAATATGATCTTCCTTTTAACTCCTGCGCCGTGGGAGGTTTGTATCCTTCTGGAAACTTCAACTGCTTTTCTTTTAATAATAAGTTAAAAATTTGTTCGACTTTACCCACATCAAAGTCAAACCCCTTTGCAGGCCCAGTTTGCTTCACCCACTTGCATAGTACGGGATTTGCGCCGCGAACCCATTCTGCCACTGATACTTCCATTTCTTCCCCGGAGTCATTGGCTTCTTCCGTATCAGCTAGCGCCACTTGACGCTTAAATTTTTCTTGGTACAACTCAGGGTGACGCTGCTCATGCGTCGTCAACTTCTGGACTAGATGCGCCAAAGAAGTAAATTCTAATTGAAAAGCCAGATCTCTGATCGGCTTCAATAATCACAATGATGCCAATTCAACAACTTCCTTTTCTGAGATCCGTGTTGAATAACATCTGTTTTTCATCTCCCTGAAGCGTCGAACGAACTCTGCCACGGTCTCTCCACGCTTCTGTCGTACCTTTGCCAGATTGGCAATTCCCTCCTCTGCAGCTTCTGAATGATACTGAATATAGAATTGTTCTTCCAGCTGCTTCCAGGTACGGATAGAGTCAGGACCTAATGACGTATACCACCCGAAGGCCGGTCCTGTGAGCGATTGCGAGAAGAACCTTACTCGCAACGGATCTGATACAGAGATCATACCCAACTGTGCCAAATATCGGCTCACGTGTTCGATGGAACTAGAACCTTCTGCCCCACTGAACTTGGTAAACTCAGGGAGCCGATATTTGGGCGGCAATGGAATTACTTCATAATCACTTGGATACGGCTTAGTATAGCCGATTGCTCTCCTCTTTGGTAATATGCCAAACTGATCCCTCAGAGTGGCGCTGATTTGCTCCGCTGTTTGTAATCCAGGGGCCGAGTGCATACTGTCGTGACTCGGCCCGGTAGCATAAGTCGCTAGCCATGCTTGCTTGTCTGCGTCAGCTCCAGAAACCCTTCCAACTACTTTTTGTGCGGAATGTACCGGGTTATTGCTGTCCGGTATGTATGCACACATGTAGCCATGTGGGATTTCCTTAGGTGGCTCGCTGAAGAACTGGTGATCCATGGGGTCACCTCCCACTTTATAAACCAAATAAGCTGGAGCACCATGTGATTCCGCAGCTGCGAGCGCATAAGGCAATGGAGGTCTGGTCTGGAAGGGCAATTCTCCCTTATGACTTCCCAAGGTAGGCCCAGTTGGAGAATGCTGATGCTTCATAATTTCTTGGACCACTCGCAAAGCTACACGCTCGAAAGCATTGAACAAACTTTCAGAATGCCGGTGCAATGAGTGAGCCACCGCATAATTTACCTCCTGCCGCAGAGCTCTGGTACGATCTTTCAGATGGGGTAGAAAGATCTACTCCGTCAAGAGCACCTTCGGGTGAAAACCCTCTCCACCTAACACCGTGGTTGCGAGTCCTTTCAAAAGAGCCGATGAGGTCGGCTTCAAATTGAGCCTTGATTTCGTCATATCTCTGCTTATATTCAGCAGAGAGCTCCTCGTAAGTAATCGGATCATCTCTTAACATTCCGCCGTCCGCGATTGACAAAATCAACAGCGATGATGAAGTCGATGAAGATGGTGTCGATGGTGATGACGAAGTCGATGAAGTTCATCCCACTGGGCGTGCCAGAATGTGTTGTCAGTCAAAACCCACCGGCGAGCAACGACAGGCAACACGAGGAGCCGGGAGGCTTCCGGAACTGCTGGTGGGCCCCGGTCCCTCGGTCAACGGCCCAGCAATCTGGCGCACACCCTGGCTTGGAGTTGCTAGGCGTGCCACCTGATCCTGCACCTGATCAGGAAGGTGTGATGTATTAAACTCCTATATGCACAGACACTTATAAAGGTTAGTCCGAGCCATGATCGGCTCATCTCTCCTCCCTGGTATCGGCTATGAAGAGCCGATTGCATCAATACCGGATCGGATCTTTGGAACAGGTAATACATATATGCATTTGATAATAAGATAAACCCTGCTTCATAAATATTAATCTAATTCAATCCACGACAACTAAGCCCTCATTGCATGCTCGGAACATCCTACACATGATTGAGCCTAACGAATATGCAAAAGCATCGGAACAAACAACCTAAACAGAGATCCTAAAAGCAGCCAAAGAGCCGATTCCTAGAGCAACCTCTATCCAAGCTACGATCCGATACTAAACATACTGCCGGAACTTTCAACTCATTTGCAAGGCCTAATCATGCACATATTGAACTAAATTTCTAGTAAATAGAAACTAGCTATAACAGATTGGATCTATTAATAAAAACGAAGCAAGACGCAACCATCACATATATGATCAAACACGACGATTGCTAAGCGCACGAGAGCAACGAACAAAGCATGATCGGGATACAAAGAGAATAACGTTACTCTATACACGCTACGATAACTAGTGCTACTCGCCATCTACAAGGCTTCAGAACGAGCAACACATAAAACGGACGAGCAAGGGTGATGCTACCCCGATCATGCAGAGCATGATCGGAGCCGCATGGCACTTACCCGATGGAAACCCTAGAACAGGGGAGGCAATGCACCGAGAGTTGTTGATGAATGATTCTTCTTTCTCTTGTTTATTTGTGGTACATATTTATAGTCCGTAGACTCATCCTTTTTAACTAACCCTAACCAAATACGACACGACTCTTAACCGCCTATATCTTAATTTACACGGCCTTTCTGGCCCCAATCACCTGCACAGGATCCGATTCGCAAGCTTATCGTAACTGTCTTCTAGGACCATCTTGCTCTATGGCCCGCTTCTGGCCCGGTCAGATTATGGCGATAATAGAACGGGATTAGCTACCCACTCTGGATGGATTACTTCTTTAATGAATCCAGCCGTGAGAAGTTTAGCTATTTCCCGCTTAATCGCCTCACGCTTGTCGTGGGCAAACCTTCGCAGGCGTTGCTTTTTCGGCTCAGCCTTTGGGTGTACATTCAGACTATGCTTGATCAGCTCCCTGGGCACCCCTGGCATATCTGCTAGTTTCCATGTGAATATTTCTCACCTAAGCCTGCGCCAATAACGGCGGTCTTAAATGAATCACACTCCTGGAGCTGGATCGTCTTGAGGGCCACATCATCCGTCGACTGGATGCTCGACTTGCTGGCCTTTCTCAAGGGAATTTCCAGCCCGAACTGGGAGAGTTGCTGCGCGGCTGCGAGTACTTCCCCTGAAGCATCTGGTACACGAGTAGTCGAAGCGTACTGGATCGCCTCCTGATTGCAATCATACGACTTCTTCAAGTCGCCTCAGAGAGTAAGTACTCCACTTAGCCCTGGCATCTTGAGAAGCAGATAAACGTAATGTGGCACTGCCATAAACTTGGCGAGTGCCGGACGACCCAATATTACATGGTAAGAAGATTTGAAGCTGGCCACTTCGAATTTGATGAACTCAGTGCGGTAGTTCTCCCTCGTGCCGAAGGTGACTGGAAGAACTACCATACCAAGTGGGTGTCCCGCATTTCCTGGAACGATGCCGTAGAAGGGGGACTTGCTCAGAACCAGCATGTCCTTGAAGTCCAGGCCTATCTTCCTCAGAGTGCTGGCGAAGATGAGGTTAAGACCGCACCTTGGTGAGCCTGACCTCTGCCACCGCAGGATCCAGAACCAGGGGGAACTTGCCGGGCTCCGAAAAGCTCGTCCACTGGTCATCATGGGAGAACGAGATGGGGATCTCCGACCAACGGAGTGGTCGTGGTACCGCCGGCTCGATGGACATGATCTCCCGAAGAAGCAGCTTCTGGTCCCGCTTGGAGCCGAAATCCCCATCACCTCCAAAGATGACGTTGAAGGTCTTCGAAGCGTCCTGGAACTTCGGGTTGCACCCTTGGTCCTCTTGGTCATCATCCTCGAGTTCTTTGTCCACAGGCTTCTTATTCTTCTTACCACCACTGGAGTTGCTGAACGTCCTCCGGAGATGGTAACAGTCGATGGCCGCATGGTTGGCACCTGGATGCCATGGTCACTTCTTCTGCAGGAGCTTCTCGAACTCTTCCTGCATCGTCAACTTCTTGCCCTGCGAGGGATGATCCACAGCCGCGATGAGATCATCTGGCTTGCGTTTTCGAGGTGGACCCAAATAGTCCCGCTGGCCTTTGTCATTGCGGTTGTCGTTTGGGCGCCGCAGATTGCTATCTTGGCACCGCGGGAACCGCTCCCGCATCTTCTCCTCCTGCTCGGACCAATCGTGCATCATATCATGAAGGCCCGCAACAACCTTCGGCCTATTCCGCCCAAAATCCCTGTAGATGCCTGGGTCGGTGATGCCGTTGTAGAAACAGTCGATGATGTCGTCCTCCAAGATGTTCGTGATGGTGGTGCGGACGTCGAAGAAGCGACGTGTGTAGGACCACAGGAGCTTGTTACGTTCCTGTTTACACTGAGCAAGATCGTGATGAGTACCTGCGCGAGCAATCGCTCCCTGAAAGTTGTCAATGAAGACCCTCTTGAGCCGTTCCCAGGAGTCGATTGAGTTGTTGCTTAGGCTCTCCAGCCACGTAAGCGGCGCAGGGTCCAAAGCCATCGGAAAGTAGACGACCTTGGTGATGTTCGAGCCCCCTGCGACCTCAATGGCCGTGGAGTAACAACGTAGCCACTGCTGAGGAGCCTGCTTGCCGTCGTACTTGGTGATGCCGATCGGCTTGAAGCCCTCAGGGTACTTGTAACTACTGAAACATGCAGAGAAAGCTAGGAATCGATCGCTACAGTCAGTACCTTCAGTTTCGACTTCTTCGCGGACCTTGCGCCTAGAGGAAATCATGGACCACACGTCGCAGCCTTCATTGATGTGCTGACGCAGGTCCTCTGGAGGAGGCCGATGGTTGACCTATCGCGAGTTACCCCCTGGAGGTGGCTGCTGCCTCCCGCCAGGGGCCTGGCTCCCGCGAGCGTTGTCATTGTTGAGGCTGGGATGAGGTCGTGGACGTCCGCCAGCCGTTTGGCTGTGGCCCTGGCTGCGGCTCTCGCCCACGCGCTCATCCCTGATGGTGGACGCCGGGTTATGCTAATCCAGCTGGATCCAGGCCCTCAGCGCGTAAAGAAGTGCTTGATGCACATTCATGTCATTACTGCGCTCGAGGATGGCCGTAACCCTGGCGATGTTGGCTACCGGAGTCTTGAAGCCTCGTTCGCTCACAGCGGTGAACTCAGGATCAAGCTCGCGATGCATAGATCGCCTCCGCTCGTTGGCCCTCCTCTGCCGGTTTGTGCGGGCCCTGTTCCTGGCCCTCCGCGCCTCACGATCAGCGTCGTTCTCATCGCCGGTGTTGGCTGTGACCTCGTCTTCGAAGACCGCTTCAAATTCGACGATGGGAAGATCCCCATCGTCCTCGCCTTCTTCTGCCATTAGCACCTGGCGGGAGGCAAGCTCATCGGAGCTCGTGTCGACTAATTCTATCGACTCCTCCACCACGGTAGCCAACGGCCTACCCTCCTGGAAAGGCAGAGGCTCGAGATGGGCCACAAGTTGAGCCTCGGCCTCGAGTAGATTGGAGAGCTCCATCCCCCTCAAATGTACGAAACGCCCCTCGGGTGTGGAGGTAATCATCAGATCACTGGCGCCAAAACTACCTGAGGCCCCCCGCCATGCGGTGGCTTCAGGCCCTCCAAGTTGGAGCAGGGAATCCAGGTCCTCCTCTAATGCAAAGAAAGACTCAGAGAAGTTGGCCCCCTGAAGATCAGTGGCAAAGTTGCGTGAACCGAGTTGAGATCGGTTACGCGAATCCTTAGATTGGAACGAATCCAACCCATGGGAAGTTGCCACAATGCTGAATGAAGTCAAGCCTGGAGCAGACTCCACCTCGATCTTTGTTGCGGAAGCATGGGTCGACAAGTCGTCGAGCCCGTCGATTAACTTGTCGAGGTCGCTGCAGGGATCCGCAGCGGAAGTCTTTGGCTTCATGTCGACGAGGAATCGACGGAAGTTGCCTGCACCGTCTGCGATGCAGACCCGCTGTAATATCCAGGTAGTTAGACAACTAGATACTAAGTTTGGGTGTATTATATGTAAGCATGTTATAGTGTATACAAGTTGTACAAAGCAATAAGGGTATATTTGTAAATTATGAGTTTTATAAATTCTTATGTGCAAGTGTGTGAAAATGTTCTTAAGTGTCAAATTTCAGATGGCTATAGGAAAGAAAAGAGCAAAAGTTAAATAAACCTAAGGGGAATAGACTTTATATGAAATTAAGGACTTTTATGTGATTAATACAAAGATATAAGGGCTTACATGTGAAATGGTAAAAAGATAAAAGTAAAACTTAGTTTTACCTAAGGACTAAAGTGTAAAAAGAGCTAGTCATGATTACTGCAGAAAAATTTACAAAGAGACCCCAAACATTAGAGCATTTTGTTTAAATTAACACATAAAGTTTATAATTTAAGTCGTGTTCAAAAGTTCAAAATAAAATAGTACCCTTTGAGATTTTGAACTCGAGCTCTAAAGCATTCTTGTAGGATTTGAAATTCTCTACAACTTTGCTTTAGACATTTTCCTCATTAGGATTTTGTATCAATGGGAAATTTTCTTTTACAGAGGGGTCCCTGGACTTTTTGGGATTTACAAACGAGTCCTTCTGACTCCTGTCTGCCTTCTTCCTCCTCTGACCACCGCCGCTTCCCTTCTGCTCCGCCCTGCCACCGCCGCTCACCGCCGGCGCAGACCTCCAGAGCTCCACCTCCAGCTGCTACACCCTCCACGCGTCGTCTCCCCTCCGTTCCGGCCGCTTTCCTCTCCCTTCCTGGCCGCACGCGCGCGCGCCACGACACCCCCGAGCCATCTCCGGCCGCCACCTCCTCGCCGTCGTGGACAGCTCGCTGCAGCGCCTCAATCTTCTCCCTCTCGTGCGCAGCAGCACCACATCAACACCTACGTGCTGTTCTGCTACTCCCAGCGTCCATTTCCCAGCACCCGAGCTGCATTTCCTCGCCGTCGTCCTCTTCCTCTCCGGCCGCGCACAGCACGCCCGTGGGCAGCCCACACCGGACCTCCTCCGCCTCAACCAACACCTGCACAAGCTTCCCCATAGTCTACTGGTGCTCCTCGACCACTCGTGGCCCTCCAATTTCCACTGAAATCTCGTCGCCGACGATCACCAACCGCCGCCGCCTTCGGCCTCACCGTGGGCAGCACCACTCAAGCATTTCCGAGCCCCCACAACACCATAAACAGCACCACATCATCACCTTGAAGCTGTTCGACCCATCCATTGGCTCTCTAGTGCACCACCGAGCCTTCCCGACGCTCGTCGGCGTTCTTCCTCGCCGCCGCCGCATCGGTCTCCGTCGATCCCCCTGAATCCGGCGTGTTTTCATTCAATTAGTTGCACGTACACGTTCCCCGGGACTCACTGGTTCTCGTGCGCAGGATCTTGGCCAACGTTCATCGCCGGAGCACCCTCGTCGCCATCGACCCCTCCGCCGCCGCCTCGGGTCCTCATCGGGATCCCTCTTTCCGGCCGTCCCAACCCTCGACAAGTGGAGCAACGGGATCACCGTAAGCTCCTAACCCTATCCCTGCACTTGGACCTCACCGCCGGTGACCACCGTCGCCGGAACACGGCCGCCCCGCCTTGCTCTGCCTCGGTTTCCAGTCTAAGGACCTCGGGTTAGAAGGAATAGAAGTCCAGGGGGTTTTGTGCAAAGGAGTAGACTCAGTTGAATAGTGCCGAGGGACCTCCTTATGTAAATATTGCTGCCAACTTAGAAATGCTATATCTCTTCAAGGAAATATCATAAAATTGTAAACTAAATTTTGTTGGAATCCTTAGATAAATATCTACAACTTTACTTAAAGGATCAACTGCAGTTTCTGAAGGTTTGATAGTTTGTTTTAAATATCAAATTTGGTTGCTTGTAGGCTTAGGAAATGTATAGTAATTCATAGAAAAATGATAAAATAATAAAACCAGTGATGATAATTTTCTTTTAACATGTAGAATTGAAGAAAAATAATTAACCTTGTACTCTAGTATTATTTTCTTAATGTACAAGTTTTATTAGAAATAATATGTAGTTTCCTTAGTATAATTTATAAATACACTTTTAAATGTTCAAAAATCATGAAAAATATATTAAGGTTCTGTTTTGTATTATTGCAACATATTATTAAGTTTTAGTGTTAAATAATTTAGATATAAGATTTGCAATATAATAGTAACTTAAAGTCCATATAAATTAGTGAAATCAATACATAAAGCTTTTTAATATAGATAATTATTAGGAACCACACCACTTTGTTGCCCCATGCCACTAGTTAAATACTTAGCATAGCTAAGATTGTTGTATAATGTATTTAAGTAAACTAGTTAGTGCTCGATAAATGACTGCCCAGTACAGGGTAGTTAGATTATCGTCATAATGTGATTTTTCTTAAGTTGGATTGCAACTTTATTGTGAATTAATATAAAAATATATGCAGTTTCATAACTTATAACCTTGCATTTCATATAGACTCGACCACTCTCGCTGACGGGGATTATCAGCTGATCCCGGAACAAGAAGAAGTTTATTCTGAAGACCCCGGGAATCTCGTCGCGGATTTCTCTGAAGCCCCGAACCGAGGTTCGGAAGAAAATAATTTGACTAACCCCAACCCTACCAGCGAAGGCAAGCCCCGGACATAACCTACTATTTTATTACACTGCAATCTATATCTATTTACGTATTCTATGCATTAAGTTCTTAGGAATTGCTTGAAACACTAGATGCATAAATCCTAGGAACCAATGTATTGCACCTGAGGTCATATCGACTAGATGCTAAGCTAATAGGACCGGTAAAAGTCGGGTGATGTCCTGTCACTCGCGCGATATAGGAGTTGTAATGTTTACATTCTTGTTATCACTATAAGGATGCCGGACGGGAGTTTTATGAGGTATCATGGTCAAGATGATACCCCGTCTGTTTGATGAATTTGATAAGGTCGCAGTGTGTGGTAGCGGTGGTTAAGCGTTTGAAAGTACTAGCCACATGCCGTGAAATATGGTAAGCGGTAAACTTAGTAACCGATCGGCCCGAGAAGTGGACATACCCCCCACCACATGTATTTGCTTCTTTTGGTTACTTTGTTCGACGTGTAGGCATACGTGTTGCTGGGCAACCAGGAGTACGGGTTTTGTAGTCGCGCTACAGACGTACGTCCTGCACTTTGGATGTGCGTATGACCTGCAGTCGCTTGTGGTGGCCCTGATCCACGAGTCAGAATGAAAGGCAAACGGTTGCTTCGGAATGACCCTGTGGTGTTCCAAGCGTGTGTGTTAGGTTTACCTTGCAAGGGTTGAATCTCGATTCAGAATCGTCCGCCTCTCACGATGTATGAGACTGCTTACCCCCTTTATCACATAGAGTAATAAGAGTAATTATGTGATTATCAAAAATGATGTTTGAGTAAAGATTCTACCATGTTTGAATAGTTATAGGTGCTTACCTAGAATGGTTAATCAACTAGAACCTGAAAGCTAAAAGTTGAAATTAAGGATCTACTCTTTGTTGCTTTTCAGCTAAAAACCCTATCCAAAGCTAAAAGCCATCATGAGTTTAGTTATGGGCTAAGGTATACCCAACTCTGGGTAAGTCTTGCTGAGTATTAGTATACTCAGCCTTGCTTTTGTTGATTTAATCCAGGTAATCCTCCTGATGAGCCAGCGTTCATTACACCGTGGCCCTACCCCTTGCCTGATGGTTGGTCCGTGGAATGGGATCCGTCCCCGGCCGACACAGATTCCGCCGAGTGATATCATGCAAGGGCTAGCATGATATCTATAATAACGACGTGTACAATGGCTATGTTCTCCAAACTCCGCTGCTTTGACTGGAAACTAAAACCTGTCTTGTAATAATCTCTCCTTCGTGAGAGCTAATGATGCTTTGTACATTTTTGTAATATAACCGCCTGTGGTGTAAAATATTTTGGCATTGTATCTCTGGACTCACCTTCGTGTGAGGTACCTTGTTGGATCCTGCATTCGGTGGTTTATCGGGACGTTATCCGACAGACCAATAGTTTTATACCGTTTGAAGTACGAGGTAGCCCTTCGGTGAGGACTCGCGTACTTGAGCCGGTATAAATCAGGTTGGTTCTGCCACAGCTGGTATCAGAGCTAACAAGGTATACTGGAGATATAAAGTGCCTTAAAAATACTTTCGGTATAAAATTTGACCAACAAAATATTTTGCAAAAGGTACGTTGGATTCGTTAAGGTTGTGCTTAGTACGTAAAGCCCTAGGGTGATATTTAAGGGAAAATTAGAGGTGGCTGTAACATATATATATATAACTCTAACTTCCAGCATTACTTTTCTGTTGAAACTTAAAATTATGCACAACCCAACCTTACTTTCTGTAACGACATCTTCGATCGTGAGGTAAGAAGGTAAGGATCCTCAGCCAACTGAGGGAGCTTGGCCTTCCGGTCGGTGATGCGAACCGAACGCTGTTTCTCAAGCAGTGGCCTACTTGAGATGCTGCCAATGTATCAATTTCGATTGATTACATTGGGAGTATATGGTTCGGCGCAGGGTATGGCGATCGCCGTTCATACCCCCGCATTTTGCGGTACCCCCGTGAATACGTTATCTCGATAACGTATGTTAACGTTGTCTGTACGGCGGTAATTGTACAGATGCTGTTTCTATAGTGAGCAGTAATGAATGGGGACGCTTTCATGACATGCTGGCATGAAAGGTTCATTGGATATATATATATATATATATATATATATATATGCATTGTGGTTTTCTGCAGGTACACTAACCACGAATTCCGAAACTAGGACGGATAGGGTTTATCGACTAGTTAATAGTGAGAGACGTATTTATATTGTGCCACCGAAACTAACCACGTAAGACCAAGATTACTTGGCAGTTATTTTTGGTTGTGAGATCGCGTAGTGCGTGCATGCATAACACACTAATCAACAAAACGAATGTTTAAATTCGATGCTTTCTAAGAAATAAATAATATGTTGGTATATATTAATTGGGGTAGATAGCAATCTTTAGCTCTTAGGTATCCATCTGATTTCCGGCCTTTGCTGTTATCAGAATCAGCTATCTTAATCCAATTTTACCTTGTAATTTTCTCAACAGGGTAAAAATATCTTACCATTTGCATTGTTGTCGCAGATGGCTGCTCCTGCTAATACCTTTTGGGATCAGGAGGGGCACTTTCACACCAATGGTTTACATTGGGAAGGATTTCCTCGTCTTTTGTGGGAATCCTTGAGTATGTTTCATTATACAGAGCCTCCTCTGTATGATGGGGTAGAGTATCGTGAAGAAGGAGTTCCCCGCTGCAGGGTTAAGATGATAATTCCTCAACACCCTTTTCGTTCCTTATGGCCTCCCATAGAAGTGGAAGTGGTTGGATATCGGCTAGTGGATACTCTTGAAACTGCTGCTTTAGAAGCTATCAAACTCTTCTGCAATCAACATCCGATTGAAGTTGCTGCATATCCTATTGGGTTATTTCCTACCATAGACCCGGGTAATTCGGACTGGGATTTTTAGACAAACCATCATGGTCATCTGCTAGGAGATCTGGCTGAAGAAACCGTCCGTATCATTACCAGGTTTATGGATGTGCAATATCATTACCAGATGCTACTGCGTCATGGGGTGAGTCAGATAACTGGTGTGGCTCAAAGTCACTATCGGAATGCTGACCATCAGGTCACCCAAATAGAAGAATTACAAGCTTTGGTGACTCAGAAGGATGAAGTTATTGCAGCAAGAGATGAGACAATTCTCCATCGTGAAGATCAGATCAACAAGAGTGATCATATTATCACTCAGCGTGACACTGTTATTGAGTTCCTACAGGCACAAATTCATGATCTGATACTTGTGGCTGATGATGCCCAGGCTCACATTGAGGAATTGCAGCAGCAACTGATACTTCCCGCTATACCCATAGTACCTGAAGAAGAAGAAGAAGATCCAGAAGAGATTGAGGGTGTTTCAGAGATTGACTCTGAGCATGGGGATCCTGTTTTTAGTCCCTATCACTCTCCCTCTGGCAGTCAGTCGTCTGTAGGAAATTTTGACGATTTTTAGTAAATCATCGACTTTCGAGACGTAATTCAAGGGAATGTAATAGTTTAAATAGTTAAACCTCGCGCCATTTGATGTAACATAGATGGCCTATGTAGTGAACTCTCCGTCGTGTGGTGTGGAAAACTATCCGAGTCAACGATGTAATATAACTTTCTGTTTTATCATCTTGTTCACTATCTTTGGAATTCTGAGATGAGATGATTGAACGGAATATATGCATTGTTTATCTAAAGTGTTTTGTTTTCTGAAATTGGGAGTATGACTATATGGTTAATGATGGACATCTCCTTTATTTCAGATGGTTGGAGCCACACGCGGAACACCGGAAGGTTTTCGGGCTGATCAGGCCAGCGGTTCTCAACAACCGCCACCACCTCCTCCCAACCTTGCCGAAGTCATGGCTCGGCAAACGGAGTTGCTTAATTTGCTGGTTCAAGCACAGCAGAATCAGCAGCATCAATTCCGAGGGGGCCGTGATGATCGCAATCCTCCTGTGGCTAGTTACCAAGATTTCCTCAGTACCCAGCCGCCTTTCTTCAGTAAGGCGGAAGAACCATTGGATGCCGATGCCTGGCTCCATATTATTGAATCGAAGTTCGCTCTCCTGACCATACCTTGTGCGGACTCTAGCAAAGCTTCCTTTGCTGCTCAACAACTTCGTGGTGCTGCTTGAATCTGGTGGGACAATTTCCATGCCATGCAACCTGCAGGGCATGTCATCACATGGGATGAATTCCGGGTCGCCTTTCGAGCGCATTATATTCCCGCAGGACTGTTGGAGCGAAAACTTAATGGGTTCCTGGCTCTTACTCAAGGTGCCAATACAGTTCTGCAGTACGCACAGAATTTTAATCATCTGTGTCAGTATGCCGGATATCATGCAGATGATGATGTCAAGAAACAAGACCGTTTCCGCCGGGGCCTTAACACCAAACTCAAGGAACGCCTGAATCTTGTGAGGGCTAATACTTTCAGTGAGTTGGTTAACATGGCCTTAACTCAAGAAGATTGTATTGTGGCGCACTATGCCGAGAAAAAGCGGAAGAACCCTGCTGGACCCTCGAGCACTCAACCATCGAGGTATCGGGTTGTTTCCAATACGCCGCCCAGAGCACCACAGCGCAATGCCCCAACGGGTAGATTGGTTTTTAGGCCGCCTCAACAGCAAGGAAGGTTTAGACCTCCTGTGCCCCCGCAACAAGCACAACAATCTGGCCAACGGCCAAATATTCAACAAGTGCCACAGAAAGGCAGCAATTATCGCTGCTACAATTGCGGAAGTGCGGATCATTTCATCCGAGATTGCCCGCGGCCCAAGAAACCTAATCCAGGGCAGAATTTTACCCAGGGTAACCAGAATAAGAGCAAGAAGCCGGTGATGCAAGTCCGTCAAGGACGGATTAATTTCACTACTCTGGCAGAACTTCCAGATGGAGCTCCCGTCATGTCGGGTACATTTTCTATTTACCATAAACCAGTTGTTACTTTATTTGATTCCGGAGCAACACATAGCTTTATTAGTAACAACTGTGGTACCCGGCTAGGACTTGAATCTTGTTCTATCCAGGGGTCATACATGATCTCTACCCCTGGAGGAAAAATCACTTCCAACCAAATGAGTAGAAATGTGCCACTTCAGTTAGGTAGTAAAGAAATCAAAACTGATTTGGTTTTACTCAGTTTAGAGGGTATTGATGTTATACTTGGGACCGACTGGATGACTAAACATCAAGTACGGCTAGATATTTCATCCCGAGTTGTTGAAATTGATTCACCATACTATGGGATCACCACCCTTTATCTGCCTCGGCCAGAAGGTCTGCATCCTTGTACTTATGCCATCACCGATATCAAAGTCAAGGATATTCCTATAGTATGTGAATACCCCGATGTCTTTCCAGACGATTTGCCTGGAATGCCACCAGATAGAGACATCGAGTTTATCATTGAACTTCAACCGGGCACTGCTCCTATTTCAAAGAGGCCATATCGCATGCCTCCAAATGAATTAGCAGAACTAAAAATTCAACTCCAAGATCTTCTTGATAAGGGATATATACGTCCAAGTGCTTCACCTTGGGGTTGTTCTGCTCTCTTTGTCAAGAAGAAAGACGATAGCCTGAGACTATGTGTCGACTACCGTCCACTCAATGCGGTTACTATCAAAAATAAGTATCCTCTTCCCCGCATTGATATCTTGTTCGATCAACTAGCTGGAGCAAAGGTCTTTTCTAAGATTGATTTACGCTCCGGTTATCATCAGATCAAGATCAGGCCTAGTGACATTTCAAAAACGGCCTTCTCAACCAGATATGAACTTTATGAATATCTGGTTATGTCATTTGGACTTACAAATGCACCGGCATATTTCATGTATCTCATGAATTCCGTATTTATGCCGGAACTCGATAAATTCATCGTGGTCTTCATCGATGATATTCTGATATACTCCAGAACCAAAGAAGACCATGCTAATCATTTACGTGTCGTTCTTCAACGACTACGTGATCATCGCCTTTATGCCAAATTCTCGAAATGTGAATTCTGGCTGGATAGTGTGAAATTTTTGGGACATACTATCTCTAGTCAAGGCATATCAGTTGATCCAACTAAAGTTCAAGAAGTTATGAACTGGAACCCTCCCACTTCAGTCCATCAAATTCGAAGTTTCCTTGGATTGGCAGGATATTATCGCCGATTCATTCCGGACTTTTCCAAGATAGCTAAACCCATGACTGAGCTACTCAAAAAAGAAGTTAAGTTCCGTTGGGATGATAAGTGTGAGGAAGCATTTCACACCTTGAGAAAACTTCTAACGACTGCTCCAGTACTAGCTCAGCCAGATAGTACGCAGCCTTTTGATGTCTATTGCGATGCTTCTGGAATTGTCCTTGGTTGTGTCCTTATGCAAAACAACCGGGTTATTGCTTATGCATCTCGAGCACTTCGGAATCATGAGCAAAATTATCCAACACATGATCTTGAATTGGCAGCAGTTATCCATGCTCTCAAGATCTGGAGACATCATCTTATGGGGGCTAAGTGTAACATTTACACTGACCATAAGAGCCTCAAGTATATTTTCACTCAAGCTGATCTAAATATGAGGCAAGGGCGTTGGTTAGAGTTGATCAAAGATTATGACCTTGAGGTACACTATCATCCGGGCAAAGCTAATGTGGTTGCGGATGCACTTAGCCGCAAAGCACACTGTCATTGTTTATCCATAGCAACTTTCAGTGACACTTTTTGCCATCAGATGAGAAAACTCAATTTAGAGATCATTTCTCAAGGTAGTCTGAATCTATTATCTATTGAATCCACTCTCCAAGATAAAATCATTATGTCTCAACTTAATGATGAGGGTGTCAAAATTATCAAATAAAAGTTATCCCAGGGAGAAGCTAAATATAAGTGTTTTCGCACTGATCATCAAGGAATCCTGTGGTTCAACAATCGTATTGTTGTACCTAAAGATCATCAGCTTCGCAAGCAAATCCTTGATGAAGCACATTTATCCAAGTTCTCTATTCATCCTGCTAGCACCAAAATGTATCAAGATCTACGGCAACATTTTTGGTGGACTAGAATGAAAAGAGAAATTGCTAAATATGTGTCTGAGTGCGATACGTGCCAGAGAGTCAAAGCTAGTCATCTCAAGGCTTCTGGTACACTTCAGCCATTACCCATTCCATCATGGAAGTGGGAAGACATTAGCATGGATTTCATTGTCGGTCTTCCCAACACATCTCAAAAGCATGACTCCATATGGGTGATCATTGATAGACTCACGAAAATAGCTCATTTTCTTCCTGTGCATACCACTTACTCTGCTAAGAAGTATGCCGAAGTCTATCTAGAACAAATCGTTCGATTGCATGGGGTTCCAAAAACCATCATCTCTGATCGAGGGCCCCAATTTATCGCACGATTTTGGGAGCAATTGCAATCAGCTCTAGGGACCAAATTGATTCGAAGCTCTGCGTATCATCCCCAGACTGATGGGCAGACTGAGCGAGTTAACCAAATCCTTGAAGACATGCTCCGAGCTTGTATTATTCACTATGGTACAAGTTGGGACAAGTGCCTTGCTCTAGCTGAATTTGCTTATAACAACAGTTATCAAGCTAGTCTTCAAATGGCTCCTTTCGAAGCGTTATATGGTCGCAGATGCCGAACTCCTTTGAGTTGGTCTGAGACCGGTGAACGCAAAATCTTCGGACCGGATCTAGTCATTGAAGCCATAGATAAGGTTAAGATTATCCAATCTAATCTTAAAACTGCTCAGTCCAGACAAAAGAGCTACGCAGATAAGAGGAGGAAACCTCTGCAATTTCAAGTAGGAGATTTTGTCTATCTCCGAGTGTCTCCTACCAAAGGTGTCCAACGTTTCGGCATCAAAGGGAAGTTAGCACCTCGATATGTCGGACCCTTCGAAATTCTCAATGTTTGTGGCCCAGTGGCTTACAAGCTTCGCCTTCCATCTCAATGGGCGGCTATTCACGATGTCTTCCATGTCTCTCAACTAAAGAAGTGTGTCAAAGTACCCACGGAAATCGTTGAGACATGTGCCATTGAGATTGAACCCGATTTATCGTACATCGAACAACCTTTTCAAATTCTGGATACTAAGGAAAGACTCACCAGAAGAAGGGCAGTTAAGATGTACAAAGTTTTATGGGATCATCACACCGAAGAAGAAGCGACTTGGGAAACTGAGTCTTATCTTCAACGGAATTTCCCAGACTTTCTTCAAGCCAATCCCCAAATCTAATCATCCGTTTCTGCTCAGCTTCAGAATCTCGGGACGAGATTCTTTTTAAGGGGGGAAGGCTGTAATATCCAGATAGTTAGACAACTAGATACTAAGTTTGGGTGTATTATATGTAAGCATGTTATAGTGTATACAAGTTGTACAAAGCAATAAGGGTATATTTGTAAATTATGAGTTTTATAAATTCTTATGTGCAAGTGTGTGAAAATGTTCTTAAGTGTCAAATTTCAGATGGCTATAGGAAAGAAAAGAGCAAAAGTTAAATAAACCTAAGGGGAATAGACTTTATATGAAATTAAGGACTTTTATGTGATTAATACAAAGATATAAGGGCTTACATGTGAAATGGTAAAAAGATAAAAGTAAAACTTAGTTTTACCTAAGGACTAAAGTGTAAAAAGAGCTAGTCATGATTACTGCAGAAAAATTTACAAAGAGACCCCAAACATTAGAGCATTTTGTTTAAATTAACACATAAAGTTTATAATTTAAGTCGTGTTCAAAAGTTCAAAATAAAATAGTACCCTTTGAGATTTTGAACTCGAGCTCTAAAGCATTCTTGTAGGATTTGAAATTCTCTACAACTTTGCTTTAGACATTTTCCTCATTAGGATTTTGTATCAATGGGAAATTTTCTTTTACAGAGGGGTCCCTGGACTTTTTGGGATTTACAAACGAGTCCTTCTGACTCCTGTCTGCCTTCTTCCTCCTCTGACCACCGCCGCTTCCCTTCTGCTCCGCCCTGCCACCGCCGCTCACCGCCGGCGCAGACCTCCAGAGCTCCACCTCCAGCTGCTACACCCTCCACGTGTCGTCTCCCCTCCGTTCCGGCCGCTTTCCTCTCCCTTCCTGGCCGCACGCGCGCGCGCCACGACACCCCCGAGCCATCTCCGGCCGCCACCTCCTCGCCGTCGTGGACAGCTCGCTGCAGCGCCTCAACCTTCTCCCTCTCGCGCGCAGCAGCACCACATCAACACCTACGTGCTGTTCTGCTACTCCCAGCGTCCATTTCCCAGCACCCGAGCTGCATTTCCTCGCCGTCGTCCTCTTCCTCTCCGGCCGCGCACAGCACGCCCGTGGGCAGCCCACACCGGACCTCCTCCGCCTCAACCAACACCTGCACAAGCTTCCCCATAGTCTACTGGTGCTCCTCGACCACTCGTGGCCCTCCAATTTCCACTGAAATCTCGTCGCCGACGATCACCAACCGCCGCCGCCTTCGGCCTCACCGTGGGCAGCACCACTCAAGCATTTCCGAGCCCCCACAACACCATAAACAGCACCACATCATCACCTTGAAGCTGTTCGACCCATCCATTGGCTCTCTAGTGCACCACCGAGCCTTCCCGACGCTCGCCGGCGTTCTTCCTCGCCGCCGCCGCATCGGTCTCCGTCGATCCCCCTGAATCCAGCGTGTTTTCATTCAATTAGTTGCACGTACACGTTCCCCGGACTCACTGGTTCTCGTGCGCAGGATCTTGGCCAACGTTCATCGCCGGAGCACCCTCGTCGCCGTCGACCCCTCCGCCGCCGCCTCGGGTCCTCATCGGGATCCCTCTTTCCGGCCGTCCCAACCCTCGACAAGTGGAGCAACGGGATCACCGTAAGCTCCTAACCCTATCCCTACACTTGGACCTCACCGCCGGTGACCACCGTCGCCGGAACACGGCCGCCCCGCCTTGCTCTGCCTCGGTTTCCAGTCTAAGGACCTCGGGTTAGAAGGAATAGAAGTCCAGGGGGTTTTGTGCAAAGGAGTAGACTCAGTGAATAGTGCCGAGGGACCTCCTTATGTAAATATTGCTGCCAACTTAGAAATTCTATATCTCTTCAAGGAAAAATCATAAAATTGTAAACTAAATTTTGTTGGAATCCTTAGATAAATATCTACAACTTTACTTAAAGGATCAACTGCAGTTTCTGAAGGTTTGATAGTTTGTTTTAAATATCAAATTTGGTTGCTTGTAGGCTTAGGAAATGTATAGTAATTCATAGAAAATGATAAAAATAATAAAACCAGTGATGATAATTTTCTTTTAACATGTAGAATTGAAGAAAAATAATTAACCTTGTACTCTAGTATTATTTTCTTAATGTACAAGTTTTATTAGAATAATATGTAGTTTCCTTAGTATAATTTATAAATACACTTTTAAATGTTCAAAAATCATGAAAAATATATTAAGGTTCTATTTTGTATTATTGCAACATATCATTAAGTTTTAGTGTTAAATAATTTAGATATAAGATTTGCAATATAATAGTAACTTAAAGTCCATATAAATTAGTGAAATCAATACATAAAGCTTTTTTAATATAGATAATTATTAGGAACCACACCACTTTGTTGCCCCATGCCACTAGTTAAATACTTAGCATAGCTAAGATTGTTGTATAATGTTTTAAGTAAACTAGTTAGTGCTCGATAAATGACCTGCCCAGTACAGGGTAGTTAGATTATCGTCATAATGTGATTTTCTTAAGTTGGATTGCAACTTTATTATGAATTAATATAAAAATATATGCAGTTTCAAACTTATAACCTTGCATTTCATATAGACTCGACCACTCTCGCTGACGGGGATTATCAGCTGATCCCGGAACAAGAAGAAGTTTATTCTGAAGACCCCGGGAATCTTGTCGCGGATTTCTCTGAAGCCCCGAACCGAGGTTCGGAAGAAAATAATTTGACTAACCCCAACCCTACCAGCGAAGGCAAGCCCGGACATAACCTACTATTTTATTACACTGCAATCTATATCTATTTACGTATTCTATGCATTAAGTTCTTAGGAATTGCTTGAAACTAGATGCATAAATCTAGGAACCAATGTATTGAACCTAGAGGTCATTCACTAGATGCTAAGCTAATAGGACCGGTAAAAGTCGGGTGATGTCCTGTCACTCGCGCGATATAGGAGTTGTAATGTTTACATTCTTGTTATCACTATAAGGATGCCGGACGGGAGTTTTATGAGGTATCATGGTCAAGATGATACCCCGTCTGTGTTGATGAATTTGATAAGGTCGCAGTGTGTGGTAGCGGTGGTTAAGCGTTTGAAAGTACTAGCCACATGCCGTGAAATATGGTAAGCGGTAACTTAGTAACCGATCGGCCCGAGGAGTGGACATACCCCCACCACATGTATTTGCTTCTTTTGGTTACTTTGTTCGACGTGTAGGCATACGTGTTGCTGGGCAACCAGGAGTACGGGTTTTGTAGTCGCGCTACAGACGTACGTCCTGCACTTTGGAGTGCGTATGACCTGCAGTCGCTTGTGGTGGCCCTGATCCACGAGTCGGAATGAAAGGCAAACGGTTGCTTCGGAACGACCCTGTGGTGTTCCAAGCGTGTGTGTTAGGTTTACCTTGCAAGGGTTGAATCTCGATTCAGAATCGTCCGCCTCTCACGATGTATGAGACTGCTTACCCCCTTTATCACATAGAGTATAAGAGTAATTATGTGATTATCAAAAATGATGTTTGAGTAAAGATTCTACCATGTTTGAATAGTTATAGGTGCTTACCTAGAATGGTTAATCAACTAGAACCTGAAAGCTAAAAGTTGAAATTAAGGATCTACTCTTTGTTGCTTTTCAGCTGAAAACCCTACCCAAAGCTAAAAGCCATCATGAGTTAGTTATGGGCTAAGGTATACCCAACTCCGGGTAAGTCTTGCTGAGTATTAGTATACTCAGCCTTGCTTTTGTTGATTTAATCCAGGTAATCCTCCTGATGAGCCAGCGTTCATTACACCGTGGCCCTACCCCTTGCCTGATGGTTGGTCCGTGGAATGGGATCCGTCCCCGGCCAACACAGATTCCGCCGAGTGATATCATGCAAGGGCTAGCATGATATCTATAATAACGACGTGTACAATGGCTACGTTCTCCAAACTCCGCTGCTTTGACTGGAAACTAAAACCTGTCTTGTAATAATCTCTCCTTCGTGAGAGCTAATGATGCTTTGTACATTTTTGTAATATAACCGCCTGTGTGTAAATATTTTGGCATTGTATCTCTGGACTCACCTTCGTGTGAGGTACCTTGTTGGATCCTGCGTCGGTGGTTTATCGGGACGTTACCCGACAGACCAATAGTTTTATACCGTTTGAAGTACGAGGTAGCCCTTCGGTGAGGACTCGCGTACTTGAGTCGGTATAATCAGGTTGGTTCTGACACCCGAGCCAAA